>NW_026616281.1:0-27403 GCF_000801105.2 Raphanus sativus | reverse complement strand
TGTTTGCAAGGGAGATAACCAAGAACAAACCAGCCTGTTGGTTCAATTTAATTAAATTGTAATGTTTTGGTTATTGGGCTTTCATTTAATTTTAAACCAGAAACAATTAAACCAGGTTTGGTAGATTTAGGATTTAAAGTAGACCAATTCTCGATTTTAAATTGGTTTTAGGATTAGGATTAAACCATCTGGTTTAAGCCTAGGGTTTTTCTTGTTTTCTGTCGATTTTGTTTAAGAGTTCATGGCTGCTTGCTTTGAAACTCATTCAACTTTCAATCTAAGAATTATTTTCTCAAGTTGTTTCAAGTCTTCAAGCTTTCTCTGTTCAGCTAAAGGAACATTGATCTCACCTAAAGGAAGGAATTCCTTGTGAATCCATCTTAGACTATACAGGGTGATCCTGTGTCTTTGAGTAGCTATCCATCTTTGCAGCCACACCATTGCTGTAGAGAGTCGACCATAGTTCAACAGAGTGCTAGTAGCCTCCTAGAACAACCTCTTCCATTACCTTCAAGTGATCCAGGAGCATAAGCCATACCCAGGCTGCACCAAGTGGTATCAGAGCCACTTGAAGGTTAGGGTTTGCGATTTGTCTACTCAGATCATTCCATACCATCAAACACTTTTCTTATCTATCTATCTGTTGTAAGCCAGCTGAGCCAACCCTGGTAATCAAAAAAAAAAAAAAAAAAAAAGAGATCTTTGATCCAAATCAAAAAAAAAAAAAATAAGAAAGCTGAAGAGAAATCCAGCTAGCTGAAGAGAAATCCAGCTCAGGGTGGTAAAGTCAGCTGGTGCCTAAATCTCTTAATACTTTCTATCTGATTCATTGGGGTTTTAGTTCTAGATCTTAGGTGTAGAGCTTTGAATCTTAACTGAACTTGTGAGAAAGCAGAGACTTGGCAGCTGAAACAGAGTGAGAGAGAGTTTTTATTTGTGCTCTTTTGTTTCTTTTCTAACTTGTCTTTCAGGTTACAATGGCTGAAGAACAAGGCAGAGAGGATGGAGGAGAACCGGCAGCCCAGCAGATCAATCTTAATCAAGTCCAATTTGAGGCTATGATGGCTGAGATAACCAGGAGAATGCAAGTTAACTTCAATAGAGCTCAACAAGCTAATGATGTTTTAGTTGATGTTGATGCAGGACAGGAGAGAGCAGCAGCTGTTGCTGGAGCTAGGAGAGCACGCATTGGACCTATAAGGGGAGCACGGTTTGAGGTTGGAGGTCATAGGCTCTATGGTGAGCAAGCTGAGGATGATGAAGCTGACGATAGTGATGATGAGTCTCAGGCTAGTCAGCACAACAGGCACCATAACCGCAGGCGACCAGCTGATAACCTAGGCAATCTCAAGCTTAGAATTCCTCCATTCCATGGCAAGAATGACCCTGATGCCTATCTAGAGTGGGAGAAGAAGATTGAGCTAGTTTTCAATTGCCAGCAGTTCACTGAGGAGAGGAAGGTTAGATTAGCAGCCACTGAGTTTTCTGGTTATGCTATTAACTGGTGGGATCAGATTGCTACTACCAGGAGACGCAATGGAGAGCCTCAGATAGCTTCCTGGTTTGAGATGAAAACTGTAATGAGAAAGAGATTTGTTCCTAATCACTATGGAAGAGATCTCCACCAGAAACTAAGGAGGCTTTCCCAAGGTTCTAAGAGTGTAGAGGATTATTACCAGGAGATGGAGACACTCATGTTGAAAGCTGACTTAGAAGAGGGTGTGGAAGCTACTATGGCTAGGTTCCAAGGGGGACTTAATAGAGAGATCCAGGATAGGTTGGAGCTGCAAGAGTATGAAGACATGGATGAGTTGTTGCACAAGGCAATTTTGATTGAGCAGCAGAACAAGAGGAAGAGCTCTACTAGATCTCCATACAGCTCTAGTTCAAAACCGGCCTACTCAAGAGATGAGAGATCAACTGATAAGCCAAAGGAGGAAGCTTCTACAGCTAGCACCAAGCGTGATGATAAGGGAAAGGGCGTGGATACACCTACCAGAACCAGGAACATCAAGTGTTTCAAGTGCCATGGCTTTGGGCATTATGCTAGTGATTGTACCAACAAGAAGGTGATGACTATCTTAGCCAATGGGGAAGTGATATCTGAGGATGAAGATGGCGACCAGGAGCTTGATGAGGATGGCGTGGAGTATCCAGTCCAAGGGAAGCTACTGGTTACTAGGAGACTTCTCAATGTTCAGCCTAAGGCCAAAGAGGATGAGCAGAGAGAAAACTTGTTCCACACAAGGTGTTTGATTCAAGACAAAGTGTGCAGCTTAATCATTGATGGAGGTAGCTGTACTAATGTGGCAAGTAATGAGCTAGTGGAGAAACTAGGTCTTGAAGTGATCAAACACCCTAAGCCATATCTGTTGCAATGGATCAATGATGAGGGAGGACTAAAGATCACCAAGCAAGTGAAAGTTCTACTATCAGTGGGGAAGTATCAGGATGAGATCACTTGTGATGTAGCACCTCTTGAAGCTAGCCACATCCTCCTTGGTCGTCCATGGCAGTATGACAAGAGAGCATTACATGATGGCTTCACCAACAGATACACTTTTGCTCACAAGGAGAAACAAGTGACATTGGCGCCAATGACACCTCAAGAAGTGCACCAAGATCAAATGCTTCTTAAAAGGAGGAGGGAGGACGCCAAGGCTGCTGGTAAGACCTTACTACTAGAAGAAACCAAACAGGTAAGTAAACTCAACCTCTTTGCTACTGCTAAGGATATTAAAACTGCTGTGATTGAACAATCAAATTTTATCCTAGTAGTTTATAAAGAATTGTTGAGCTCTACTACTAACCTTGCTCCTGAGCTTCCAGAGGAGATTGAATGTCTTTTGCAGGAGTATAAGGATGTGTTTCCAGAAGACAATCCCATGGGGCTGCCGCCTATTAGGGGCATAGAGCACCAAATTGATTTTGTACCAGGGGCTACCTTACCAAACCGTCCAGCATACAGGACCAATCCTGTGGAGACTAAGGAGCTTCAGAAACAAGTCAATGACCTGTTGGAGAAAGGCCACATCAGGGAGAGCATGAGTCCTTGTGCTGTACCTGTTTTACTGGTGCCTAAGAAAGATGGAAGCTGGAGGATGTGTGTGGATTGCAGAGCCATCAACAACATAACAGTTAAGTACAGACATCCAATCCCTCGCTTAGATGATATGCTAGATGAGTTACATGGTTCATGTGTCTTTTCTAAAATTGATTTAAAGAGTGGTTACCACCAGATTAGAATGAAAGAAGGAGATGAGTGGAAAACTGCCTTTAAAACTAAGCTAGGATTGTATGAATGGCTTGTGATGCCTTTTGGATTGACTAATGCACCTAGTACTTTCATGAGGTTAATGAATCATGTCTTGAGAGCTTTGATAGGGCGATTTGTAGTTGTGTATTTTGATGATATCCTGATTTACAGCAAGACTATGGAAGAACATGTTAACCACTTGAAACAAGTTCTAGATGTGCTTAGAAAAGAAAATCTGTATGCTAACTACAAGAAGTGTTCCTTTGGCACAGATAACCTTGTCTTTTTAGGTTTTGTTGTGACTTCACAGGGTATACAGGTTGATGAGGAGAAGGTGAAAGCCATCAGGGAGTGGCCGATCCCTAAGTCTATTGGAGAGGTCAGGAGTTTTCATGGACTTGCTGGCTTCTACAGGAGATTTGTGAGAGATTTCAGTACAGTTGCAGCACCACTAACTGAAATAATCAAGAAGAGTGTAGGTTTCACTTGGGGACCAGACCAGGAAGAAGCATTTCAAATGCTAAAGGATAAATTAACCAGTGCTCCCTTACTTGCACTTCCTGATTTTTCTAAAACTTTTGAAATTGAATGTGATGCATCTGGTATTGGAATTGGAGCTGTGTTGATGCAGGATAAGAAGCCCATAGCTTATTTCAGTGAGAAGCTAGGAGTGGCCACCTTGAACTATCCTACCTATGATAAGGAGCTGTATGCCTTGGTGAGAGCTCTACAAGTGTGGCAACACTACTTGTGGCCTAAGGAGTTTGTGATCCATACAGATCATGAGTCTCTTAAGCATCTCAAGGGGCAACAGAAGCTGAACAAGAGGCACGCCAGGTGGGTGGAGTTCATTGAGACATTTCCTTATGTCATCCACTACAAGAAAGGTAAGGAGAATGTAGTGGCTGATGCACTCTCCAGAAGGTATACTCTGTTATCTTCCATGGAAACTAAACTTTTAGGCTTTGAACATATCAAATCTTGCTATGCTGATGATCCTGAGTTTAAAGATGTGTTTAGAGAGTCTGAGAAACATGCTAGTGGGAAGTTCTATCAAGTAAAAGGATTTCTTTTCTATGATAACCGCCTGTGTGTTCCTAATGGTTCTTTGAGAGAATTGTATGTTAGGGAAGCTCATGCAGGAGGACTGATGGGACACTTTGGAGTCGCCAAAACACTCTCCACACTGCAAGATCACTTCTACTGGCCGAACATGAAGAAAGAAGTGGAGCGTGTGTGTTCAAGGTGTGTTGTGTGCAAACAGGCCAAGTCTAAGGTCCAGCCAACAGGTTTGTATACACCTCTTCCTATCCCTACTGCACCCTGGATTGATATATCTATGGACTTTGTCTTAGGACTGCCTAGAACCAGGAAAGGAAGAGATAGTATCTTTGTGGTTGTTGATAGGTTCTCTAAGATGGCTCACTTCATACCTTGCCATAAAACTGATGATGCATCTTTGGTAGCTGATCTATTCTTTAGAGAAGTTGTTAAACTGCATGGAATGCCTAGGACTATAGTTTCTGATAGGGATACTAAGTTTCTTAGCTATTTCTGGAAAACTCTGTGGGGAAAGTTGGGGACTAAGCTATTGTTTTCAACTACTTGTCATCCCCAAACTGATGGTCAGACTGAATCAGTCAATAGGACATTGTCTACTCTCTTGCGTGCCATCATTAAGAGTAACATTAGGACTTGGGAAGATTGTTTGCCTCATGTAGAGTTTGCATACAATAGGGCAGTGCATTCAGCTACTAAACTCTCACCTTTTCAAGTTGTTTATGGTTTTAACCCACTGTCTCCTCTTGATTTGTTTGCTTTGCCTTTAAAAGAACAAACTAACCTGGATGGCAAGCAGAAGGCCGAGTTTGTTTTGTCTTTGCATGAACAGGTCAGGAAAAACATTGAGGAGAGGACCAAGATGTATGAGAGGTACAAGAACAAGGGGCGCAAGGAGCTAGTACTTGAGCCGGGTGATCTTGTGTGGATTCACATGAGAAAGGAGAGGTTTCCTGCTGAGAGGAAGTCAAAGTTGCTACCAAGGAAGGATGGACCTTTCAAAGTGCTGAAAAGAATCAACAACAATGCCTACCAGATTGATCTTGAGGGGAAGTACACAATCAGTTCTACTTTCAATGTTTCTGACTTGGATCCTTATTTTGCAGATGAATCAGATTTGAGGTCAAATCCTTTTAAAGGAGGAGGGGATGGTGTAGCCATGACCAGAGACCATGAGGAGGAGCTGAGTGACACTGATGAGGAGGCTGCTGATGAGGGGAACCAGGACCAGAACCAGAACCAGAGAGATACACCAGGAGAGCCAGCAAGTGTTTGGATTGGACCAGTGACTAGATCAAGGCTGAGAGCACAAGAGAAGAGTCTTCTACACTTAGCCAAAATCGTGGGAGATGTTTGCAAGGGAGATAACCAAGACAAACCAGCCTGTTGGTTCAATTTAATTAAATTGTAATGTTTCTGGTTATTGGGCTTTCATTTAATTTAAACCAGAAACAATTAAACCAGGTTTTGGGTAGATTAGGATTTAAATTAGACCAATCTCGATTTTAATTGGTTTTAGGATTAGGATTAAACCATCTGGTTTAAGCCTAGGGTTTTTCTTGTTTTCTGTCGATTTTGTTTAAGAGTTCATGGCTGCTTGCTTTGAAACTCATTCAACTTTCAATCTAAGAATTATTTTCTCAAGTTGTTTCAAGTCTTTCAAGCTTTCTCTGTTCAGCTAAAGGAACATTGATCTCACCTAAAGGAAGGAATTCCTTGTGAATCCATTTTAGACTATACAGGGTGATCCTGTGTCTTTGAGTAGCTATCCATCTTTGCAGCCACACCATTGCTGTAGAGAGTCGACCATAGTTCAACAGAGTGCTAGTAGCCTCCTAGAACAACCTCTTCCATTACCTTCAAGTTGTCCAGGAGCATAAGCCATACCCAGGCTGCACCAGTGATGAGAATTAAGAACAAGAGTGAGTAATTAGTATCAAACCGAGAGAGAGAGAGAGATAAGAGAGAGAGTAGTATTGCGAGAGTTAAGAGAGAAAGAGATAAGAGGAATTCATATTTCCTTACTTGATTCAGAACATGTTACAAGACATTTAAAGACAAACAAGAGAACAAATCGACACAAAGAGAGATACAATAAACTAATGAGAGATAGTACAAGAGGAATAAACAAATGGGAGAGAGGCTGGTCGATCTTGGCTCGGCCAGACGAGTGATAGTGACCTTTCACAACGGTTCACTGCTCTGATCTTCCTTAGACAAACCCGTGACTTCTTCCTCAACAGCTCTATTCTTCTTGTATCGGCAAGACACACAAGGGTTAGCTTCTCATCTTGTACGGATAGTACACCATCAACTCTTCATGCGCATGCATTGCCTCTTATTCTTCACCAATGTCTTTGCTAGCTTCATGTTTCCACTCCTCATTATTGCTTCATGTCAACACTCCCCTCAAGCTTGACCATAGGGATTGATCAAGCTTGGAAACCATGAAGCATTCCCTCATTAAAACCTTTACTTGGAAAAACCACTTGGGATAAAAACCAAGCAAAGGAAAAAGAGTAGAATCCTTCATGGCTAAGAGGATCAGTGACAAGTGAGGTCTATGAGTCCAAGCTTAGGATGAATGAACTCACAAACCTTGCTGCTGGCTGCCTTGGTGAAGATGTCAGCTAGTTGATCCTCACTCCTAGTATAGCATGGAAGTATCACTAGCTGCTCCACTGCTTGTCTTACTTTGTGGCAGTCCACTTCTATATGCTTAGTTCTCTCATGGAAGACTGAGTTGCTTGCGATGTGTATTGCTGCTTGGTTGTCACAATGCATGGTCATTGGTGTATTGATCTCAATGCCCAAATCCTTGAGTAGACTTTTGATCCATATCAGCTCACTGGTAAGTTTCCTCATTGCTCTATATTCTGCTTCAGCACTTGAACAAGATACCACCTTTTGCTTCTTGCTCTTCCATGTGACCAGATTCCCTCCAATGAATGTGCAATACCCTGTGGTTGATCTTCTATCTACTCTGTCTCCAGCCCAATCAGCATCACAATATCCCACAACTTCAGTGCTCTTGTTGCACGCCATCCAAACTCCTTGACCTGGCGCCTCTCTTAAGTATCTCAAGATCCTCTCTACCATGTTCCAATGATGCACCTTAGGAGCTCCCATGTGTTGACTCACTTGGTTCACAGCAAAGCACACATCTGGTCTGGTAATGGTCAAATAGATGAGCTTGCCCACCATTCTTCTATACTTCTTGACATCTTGAAATGGAGTAGCTTCATACTCCCCCTCTCGCAGCACCTTGTAGCCTTCTTCCAATGGTGTTTTGGCCTGTCTACTTCCAATGGTTCCTGCCTCATTCAAGATATCAAGTGTGTACTTCCTTTGAGATATGAATAGCCCCTCTTTAGAGCGGCAAAATTCAATCCCTAGGAAGTACTTTAACTCTCCCAAATCCTTAATGTCAAAAGTAGATTTGAGAAAAGATTTAGTTGAGATGATACCTTCCTTGTTGCTACCAGTGATGATTATGTCATCAACATACACCAGTATGACTATGATACCTTCCTTGCTGGTGAGAGTGAAGAGAGAATGATCTGCTTGAGACTTCACAAAGCCTCTTCCATTCAGTGTTGAGCTTAGCTTGTGGTACCATGCTCTTGGTGATTGTTTCAATCCGTAGATGGCCTTCCTGAGTCTAAGCACATTTCCTGGTTTCACCATGTCTTCAAGGCCAGGAGGAGGTCTCATGTATACTTCATCATCTAACTCTCCTTGAAGAAATGCATTCTTCACATCCATTTGCCACAAGTCCCACTCCAAGTTGACCGCAAGTGAGAGTAGAATTCTTATGGTGTGCAGTTTTGCCACTGGTGCAAATGTATCCAAGTAATCTTCACCATAAACTTGAGTGTAGCCTCTTGCCACCAGTCTGGTTTTCTTCCTCTCTGGCTTTCCATTGGCTCCATACTTGATTGTGAAGAGAAGCCGGCTTGTCACAGCTTTCTTTCCTTTGGGAAGCTCACTTTCAAAGTATGTTCCATTCTTTTCCATAGCTCCCATCTCATCTCCAACAGATGCTCCCCACTCCTCATCTTGCATAGCTTCCTCATATGTCTTTGGAATCCATTCTTGATCCAATTCAGTGATGAAAGCTTGATGCTCTGCTGGGTAGTGAGCTAGTGAGCATACTGCACTAATGGGATGTGCCACAGCTTTAGCATTGAAGTAAACCCTTGTGTTGATCCAATCTGAGGCTGGTCTCCTGTTCCTTGTACTCCTTCTCAAGGTTTGTATCTGATCAGCTTGATTGTTGTCACTTGGTTCCTCATGAGTTTCAGTGGCTGCTTGTGGTTGTGATTCCATCTCTTCTTGATCATGAGATACTCCTGAGTTCTCTTCAGGCTGAGCTTGCGCAGATTGATCATCTCCATGGCCCCCTTCATGATCATGATGAGATACTCCAACTTCTTCTACTACTTCTTCAGCAGCCCGAGTGGAGGTCTCCCTGACCTTTTCTGGTTCCTTTGGTAGACTGATGCCAAGTCTCTCCATAATGATTCTCAGGTTGTTAGCTCTATCAGTGGCTGATTGAGAAAGATCCTTGAGTTCATCCCAACTCTTTTCATCATAGTAGCCTGTTGATTCCATGAACTTAACATCCCTTGATACCAGAACTCTTCTAGTCTCTGGTACATAACATTTGTAACCCTTCTGGTGAGTTGAATACCCAATGAACATTGCCTTTCTACTCTTGGCCTCCAGCTTGTTTCTAAGCTCTCCTGGAATCAAAACAAAACACACACACCCAAACACACGCAAGTGATCTATGGATGACTTAGTTTTGTTCAATACCTCATATGGAGTGGCATTGTGAAGAATTCTTGTTGGCGTGCGGTTGATAAGATAAGCAGCAGTAACCACTGCATCTCCCCAAAACCTCTTAGGCACATTTGAGTGAAACATCATGCTCCTGGCCACTTCCATCAAGTGTCTATTCTTTCTTTCTGCCACACCATTTTGTTGAGGTGTGTAAGGACAGCTGGTTTGGTGTATGATTCCGTGAGAAGCTAAGTGTTGTTTGAAGGCTGTGCTAGTGTATTCACCACCATTATCTGATCTAAGAATTTTAATCTTAACATTGAAATGGTTAGTGACATAATTCTGAAAGTTTTTAAAGGCTTCTAGCACCCTATCTTTTGATTGCAGCAAAGTGATCCAAGTGTACTTAGACTTTTCATCTATAAAAGTCACAAAGTACTTATGCTGTTCTCTAGATGCACATGGGGCAGTCCATACATCAGAATGGATTAAATCAAAGCAATTATCATAGATGGTCATTGATTTAGGAAACACATTTCTACAATGTTTTCCTAATATACAAGCCTCACAATCACTTTTAAAAGAAATACTAGGCAACAGGATGTTCAAAGCATGAGAATGAGGATGTCCTAATCTAGCATGCCATATTACATCTTTAGGGAATTCAGAAACAAAATTAAAATAGCAAGATAAATCAGAAGCTGGTCTTGTGTCCTCAAGCAAGTACAAGTCTCCCTTGGTAACACCTTTGCCAAGCAACTTACTAGAATCAATATCCTGAAAATACACACTGTTAGGCCTGAAAGTAACTTGACAATTCAAATCATTAGTCACCCTTTTAACTGACAGCAAGTTAGATGCAAATGTGGGCATATAAAAAGCTTTAGACACTTTGTCAAACAGTTTGAGATCACCAACTCCTTCTATTGGAATTTTATCTCCATTGGCTATCATCACATTTCCTAAGGCAGGTTCAATGTTTTTAATCAAGCTTAAATCACTAATCATATGGTGTGATGCACCAGAATCAATAATCAGAGGTTTAGCAGTTTTAAAAACACTCATAGAACTACCAACAGTGTGATATGCACTAAGAGAAGTACCAAGAGTTTTAGGTATACCAGATTCTTTTAAGGCCTTGATGAAAGCACTTAAGTCAGACTTTGTGATGATCTCATCTAGATTGGCCCTTGGTGTAGCATACACTGATGCAGAGGTCATGGCACTCCCCACGCCACTGCTGCTTGCTCCCATAGGGTGTGGTGTGGTTGGCTCTGCTCCATCAGTTGAGAGATTGGCTCTTGCATCCTGATGCTGGGGGCGAGTCTCTCTGAACTTGTTTGGCTTCAAGTGGGGATGGAGAAGCCAGCACTTGTCCTTTAGATGACCTCTCTTCTTGCAATGGTCACAGATCAAGGCTTTCTTCTCCTCTTGCTTGTATGCCTTGTTAGCCACAGCTTCTTCAGCTTGGTGTGCCATGTTTAGGTCTCCTTTGTTACCAAACAAGCCCACTGATCCTTCCTCCTTCTGGATTTGAGCACATACTTCATCCAGGTCAGGGAGCTTGTCAGATCTCAAGATGTGCTTAATCAAGCTACCATAAGATGGGCTGAGAGTGAGTAGCAGTCCAAACACTTTATCCTCTTCACGCCTGGTTAAGAGAGTGGTAGGATCAGTTGTGTGTGGCCTTAGTATCTCCATCTCTGCCCAAAGAGACCTGAACTTGCCAAAGTGAGGTTGGAACTCCCCATCTCCTTGGTTGAGAGCGCCAATGGCCCTTTTCACTTCAAATACTCTAGTGAGGTTGGAAACATTTCCATACACTTTGTAGAGAGTATCCCACAGCTGCTTGGTAGTCTCACAGTATGAGTAAGACTCCATTATTGCTGGTTCAAGAGAGCTGAGGAGAGCTGAGAGCACCATGAGATCTTCTTGATTCCATTTGTCTTCATCAGCTACCACCACCACCTCTTTTCCATCTTCTCCTTGAGTGGTTTGTTTTGGAGTAGCCTCTGTTGTGGCATACTTCCATAAACCTCTTCCACCAAGGGCTCTCTTCACCATCCTTGCCCAAAAGAGGTAGTTAACCCCCTTCAAGGTCACAGGTATGTTGAGATGTTTGTTGTTGTTGTTGTTGCTTTCTTCCATTTTCTTCAACTCGCCAAGAACACTTCAAGAACAGGAGAGAGAAATTTTAAAAGAAAGAGATTTAAACAAGAACAGAGTGTTTGCGGAAGTTAGATTTGGTTTGAAGAGCTTTGTTGCTCTGATACCATGAGATTTTATGAAGATTAAAAACAAGAGTGAGTAATTAGTATCAAACCGAGAGAGAGAGAGATAAGAGAGAGAGTAGTATTGCGAGAGTTAAGAGAGAAAGAGATAAGAGGAATTCATATTTCCTTACTTGATTCAGAACATGTTACAAGACATTTAAAGACAAACAAGAGAACAAATCGACAAAGAGAGATACAATAAACTAATGAGAGATAGTACAAGAGGAATAAACAAATGGGAGAGAGGCTGGTCGATCTTGGCTCGGCCAGACGAGTGATAGTGACCTTTCACAACGGTTCACTGCTCTGATCTTCCTTAGACAAACCCGTGACTTCTTCCTCAACAGCTCTATTCTTCTTGTATCGACATCCTTTCTTGTTTCTAGTTAATGTATCCTTTCTTGATAATTTAAATAAGACTCTTCCTTGCCTTGCAAGACACACAAGGGTTAGCTTCTCATCTTGTACGGATAGTACACCATCAACTATTCATGCGCATGCATTGCCTCTTATTCTTCACCAATGTCTTTGCTAGCTTCATGTTTCCACTCCTCATTATTGCTTCATGTCAACAATTATCTTCATGATTCTTATCAAACCAGGATGAACCACGATCTAAGAAGCTTTATTTGGAACCACTAATCAGTGGAGAATAACCAGGAAGTTGAATAAATCTCATAGGAGTTGTGAGTAAGAAGATATCCCACTTTCTATCCAGATGATTCCAGATTAGCCTGTTCGGACATATGGCAATATCTTCATGATTCTTATCAAACCAGGATGAACCACGATCTAAGAAGCTTTATTTGGAACCACTAATCAGTGGAGAATAACCAGGAAGTTGAATAAATCTCATAGGAGTTGTGAGTAAGAAGATATCCCACTTTCTATCCAGATGATTCCAGATTAGCCTGTTCGGACATATGGCAATATCTTCATGATTCTTATCAAACCAGGATGAACCACGATCTAAGAAGCTTTATTTGGAACCACTAATCAGTGGAGAATAACCAGGAAGTTGAATAAATCTCATAGGAGTTGTGAGTAAGAAGATATCCCACTTTCTATCCAGATGATTCCAGATTAGCCTGTTCGGACATATGGCAATATCTTCATGATTCTTATCAAACCAGGATGAACCACGATCTAAGAAGCTTTATTTGGAACCACTAATCAGTGGAGAATAACCAGGAAGTTGAATAAATCTCATAGGAGTTGTGAGTAAGAAGATATCCCACTTTCTATCCAGATGATTCCAGATTAGCCTGTTCGGACATATGGCAATATCTTCATGATTCTTATCAAACCAGGATGAACCACGATCTAAGAAGCTTTATTTGGAACCACTAATCAGTGGAGAATAACCAGGAAGTTGAATAAATCTCATAGGAGTTGTGAGTAAGAAGATATCCCACTTTCTATCCAGATGATTCCAGATTAGCCTGTTCGGACATATGGCAATATCTTCATGATTCTTATCAAACCAGGATGAACCACGATCTAAGAAGCTTTATTTGGAACCACTAATCAGTGGAGAATAACCAGGAAGTTGAATAAATCTCATAGGAGTTGTGAGTAAGAAGATATCCCACTTTCTATCCAGATGATTCCAGATTAGCCTGTTCGGACATATGGCAATATCTTCATGATTCTTATCAAACCAGGATGAACCACGATCTAAGAAGCTTTATTTGGAACCACTAATCAGTGGAGAATAACCAGGAAGTTGAATAAATCTCATAGGAGTTGTGAGTAAGAAGATATCCCACTTTCTATCCAGATGATTCCAGATTAGCCTGTTCGGACATATGGCAATATCTTCATGATTCTTATCAAACCAGGATGAACCACGATCTAAGAAGCTTTATTTGGAACCACTAATCAGTGGAGAATAACCAGGAAGTTGAATAAATCTCATAGGAGTTGTGAGTAAGAAGATATCCCACTTTCTATCCAGATGATTCCAGATTAGCCTGTTCGGACATATGGCAATATCTTCATGATTCTTATCAAACCAGGATGAACCACGATCTAAGAAGCTTTATTTGGAACCACTAATCAGTGGAGAATAACCAGGAAGTTGAATAAATCTCATAGGAGTTGTGAGTAAGAAGATATCCCACTTTCTATCCAGATGATTCCAGATTAGCCTGTTCGGACATATGGCAATATCTTCATGATTCTTATCAAACCAGGATGAACCACGATCTAAGAAGCTTTATTTGGAACCACTAATCAGTGGAGAATAACCAGGAAGTTGAATAAATCTCATAGGAGTTGTGAGTAAGAAGATATCCCACTTTCTATCCAGATGATTCCAGATTAGCCTGTTCGGACATATGGCAATATCTTCATGATTCTTATCAAACCAGGATGAACCACGATCTAAGAAGCTTTATTTGGAACCACTAATCAGTGGAGAATAACCAGGAAGTTGAATAAATCTCATAGGAGTTGTGAGTAAGAAGATATCCCACTTTCTATCCAGATGATTCCAGATTAGCCTGTTCGGACATATGGCAATATCTTCATGATTCTTATCAAACCAGGATGAACCACGATCTAAGAAGCTTTATTTGGAACCACTAATCAGTGGAGAATAACCAGGAAGTTGAATAAATCTCATAGGAGTTGTGAGTAAGAAGATATCCCACTTTCTATCCAGATGATTCCAGATTAGCCTGTTCGGACATATGGCAATATCTTCATGATTCTTATCAAACCAGGATGAACCACGATCTAAGAAGCTTTATTTGGAACCACTAATCAGTGGAGAATAACCAGGAAGTTGAATAAATCTCATAGGAGTTGTGAGTAAGAAGATATCCCACTTTCTATCCAGATGATTCCAGATTAGCCTGTTCGGACATATGGCAATATCTTCATGATTCTTATCAAACCAGGATGAACCACGATCTAAGAAGCTTTATTTGGAACCACTAATCAGTGGAGAATAACCAGGAAGTTGAATAAATCTCATAGGAGTTGTGAGTAAGAAGATATCCCACTTTCTATCCAGATGATTCCAGATTAGCCTGTTCGGACATATGGCAATATCTTCATGATTCTTATCAAACCAGGATGAACCACGATCTAAGAAGCTTTATTTGGAACCACTAATCAGTGGAGAATAACCAGGAAGTTGAATAAATCTCATAGGAGTTGTGAGTAAGAAGATATCCCACTTTCTATCCAGATGATTCCAGATTAGCCTGTTCGGACATATGGCAATATCTTCATGATTCTTATCAAACCAGGATGAACCACGATCTAAGAAGCTTTATTTGGAACCACTAATCAGTGGAGAATAACCAGGAAGTTGAATAAATCTCATAGGAGTTGTGAGTAAGAAGATATCCCACTTTCTATCCAGATGATTCCAGATTAGCCTGTTCGGACATATGGCAATATCTTCATGATTCTTATCAAACCAGGATGAACCACGATCTAAGAAGCTTTATTTGGAACCACTAATCAGTGGAGAATAACCAGGAAGTTGAATAAATCTCATAGGAGTTGTGAGTAAGAAGATATCCCACTTTCTATCCAGATGATTCCAGATTAGCCTGTTCGGACATATGGCAATATCTTCATGATTCTTATCAAACCAGGATGAACCACGATCTAAGAAGCTTTATTTGGAACCACTAATCAGTGGAGAATAACCAGGAAGTTGAATAAATCTCATAGGAGTTGTGAGTAAGAAGATATCCCACTTTCTATCCAGATGATTCCAGATTAGCCTGTTCGGACATATGGCAATATCTTCATGATTCTTATCAAACCAGGATGAACCACGATCTAAGAAGCTTTATTTGGAACCACTAATCAGTGGAGAATAACCAGGAAGTTGAATAAATCTCATAGGAGTTGTGAGTAAGAAGATATCCCACTTTCTATCCAGATGATTCCAGATTAGCCTGTTCGGACATATGGCAATATCTTCATGATTCTTATCAAACCAGGATGAACCACGATCTAAGAAGCTTTATTTGGAACCACTAATCAGTGGAGAATAACCAGGAAGTTGAATAAATCTCATAGGAGTTGTGAGTAAGAAGATATCCCACTTTCTATCCAGATGATTCCAGATTAGCCTGTTCGGACATATGGCAATATCTTCATGATTCTTATCAAACCAGGATGAACCACGATCTAAGAAGCTTTATTTGGAACCACTAATCAGTGGAGAATAACCAGGAAGTTGAATAAATCTCATAGGAGTTGTGAGTAAGAAGATATCCCACTTTCTATCCAGATGATTCCAGATTAGCCTGTTCGGACATATGGCAATATCTTCATGATTCTTATCAAACCAGGATGAACCACGATCTAAGAAGCTTTATTTGGAACCACTAATCAGTGGAGAATAACCAGGAAGTTGAATAAATCTCATAGGAGTTGTGAGTAAGAAGATATCCCACTTTCTATCCAGATGATTCCAGATTAGCCTGTTCGGACATATGGCATTATCTTCATGATTCTTATCAAACCAGGATGAACCACGATCTAAGAAGCTTTATTTGGAACCACTAATCAGTGGAGAATAACCAGGAAGTTGAATAAATCTCATAGGAGTTGTGATGATATGATTCCAGATCATGTCAAGAAGAACAAGGACCAACCAGCTGAAGAAGAAGATGCCTTAGACCTTTCTAAAGGTCCCATGACTCGTGCAAGATCAAAGAAGCTCAAGGAAGCTATTGGAGGCTTAATCAGAAAGTCTTTGAAGAAAGAAAGTCTTGAAGGAAGCTTGATACTTCAAGACCCACTCATCACCATTCAAGTCATCATACCATCAAGCTGAGTATCATCTAGGCTAGCAAGAGAAGTGTGCTCTTTTCCTGTCTTAGTTTTTGTCCCATTGGGTTTTGCTAAGATAGGTTTTTAACGAGGCCTTGTCTTGCTATTTCAAATCACCTAGTATGATACTCTCGGACCAGACTACATTATGTATCTTATTCTATCTTAGACTATGCTTTTTATTTCGTTTACACAAGTCAAAGGGAGCCTGTTCCTTTATGACTAGTAGTTGTTTCCGAGACCTTGTGCATGTACAAGGTTCTCACTATATATTCTGGTCGAAGCAAGTCTAATAAGATCATCATCTTTAACCTAAAAACCTTTCTCTTCTCTTATTGCTATCAACAAGAGTTCGAGAGTTCTGGTGTGTCATATCCAGAGTCTAAGGACTTCTCCTTTAGTGTGTCATATCTAAAGTAGTTGTCTAGGAGTATCAAAGAGTCATCCGCATCTCTTTGTGTCACCAATCGCATCCACAAGCCTTGGAAGATTGAGTTTTGATTCATCTTTGCAAGGATCTATCCAATATCATCCAGAGTTCATCCTAGGGTCGTGTTAAGTGGTATCAGAGCAGCTCTGGATAGGGAAGTTTCGATCTTTTGCTATTTTCAAATAAGAACCCTTCAACTTCTTTTGAATCCGTCAATCGATCTGTGTTCTTTGTTGTGTTATTTCACTAGATCTGTTCGTTTCAATATCTATTGTTGTTGTTTGAATCAAATCCTGATAGATCTAAGAAGTTTCATCATATTTGATCTTGATCTGTTTCGATTTCGTGTGATAAAAGTTATCAAGTTTTGATCTTTTCAAATTGTGTTACCTTAGATCGCAAGTTTTTCCTTTTATTCAAAGTTGTTTCCTTTTTAAATTTTCTTGAACATCTTACTTGTTTAGATTGTTTCTTTGTCTCAGGTACCAATGGGGAACGAGACAGATGAGGAAGCAGAACTTGTAAGAAAAAGTAAGCTACTAAGGGAGGAGATGACAGAACAGTTGAAGCAAACTCTGATCACTACTGTGGCTGATATGATCAAGACTAGCATCACGGGTCTTCGTGATGAGATAAGACAAGAGCTACGACAAGCTACTGGTCAGGGCCATAGTAATGAATCTAGAAGAGACAGAAGAGGTCAGAGTCCACATAATCATCCTGAACCAAGGAGAGATCGTAGAGAACATGCTGAATCTCATGAAACAGACAACTACTATGAGCATCACCGGTCTGAACTCAGTGGATCTTCTTCATCAAGAGGTAGTAGGAGAAGGCAGAAACGTGATCATGATGAAAGAAGGACTCAGAGAGATGAGTTCAATGGATTAAAGATCAAAATCCCTCCTTTTCATGGCAAGGTTGATCCGGATGCTTACTTGGAGTGGGAGAAGAAGATTGAACTAGTCTTCAATTGCAAACACTACACCAGCGCTCAAAGAATCCAAATTGCAGCTACTGAGTTCCATGACTATGCCTTGAGTTGGTGGGATCAATTGGTAACTAGTAGAAGACTCAACCAAGAGTATCCAGTTGAATCTTGGCAAGAGATGAAGTCTCTTATGCGCAAGAGGTTTGTGCCTAACCATTACCACAGAGATCTACATCAGAAACTAAGAAGACTCACGCAAGGTTCCAAGACTGTTGAGGAGTATTATCAAGAGCTAGAGTTGCTGATGTTGAGAGCTAGTATTTCAGAGGACAGAGAAGCTACTATGGCAAGATTCCTTGGAGGGCTAAACCGTGAGATACAAGACAATGTTGAGATGCAACACTATGTGGAGATAGAAGAGATGTTGCATAAAGCTATCTTGGTGGAACAGCAGCTTAAGAGAAAGGGTCACTCACGTGGTAGCTTTGGTTCCACACGATTCCAACATTCAAAAGAAGATAAGTCTAGCTTCCAAAAAGAGAGTAAGCCTCAGCCTAAAGAAGAACCGAAACCTGCTAGCATCTACAACAAAGATAAAAGCAAGGTTGAAACAACTAGTTCAAGAGCCAGAGATGTCAAGTGCTTCAAGTGTCAAGGTCGTGGTCACTATGCCAATGAATGTACCAACAAAAGGGTAATGATACTGCTTGATAATGGCGAGTTTGAATCTGAAGCTGAGAAAGAAGATCATACTAAGGATCAGTCTGAAGAAGAGTATGAAGAAGAGCCGGTCAATGGGAGGTTACTAGTGGCAAGGAGAAACCTTAGTCTTCAAACTAAGACCGAAGAGCTTGAGCAAAGAGAGAACCTATTCTACACACGGTGCTTGGTACAAGGAAAGGTCTGCAGCCTCATAGTTGATGGTGGTAGTTGTGTCAACGTTGCGAGTGAAACCATGGTTCAAAAGCTTGGATTAAAGGTTCAGAAACATCCAAAACCCTATAGACTCCAGTGGCTCAATGATGAGGGCGAGATGAAGGTCTCTGATCAGGTTCTAGTTCCCTTATCCATTGGAAAATATGAGGATGAGATCTTGTGTGACATTTTGCCTATGGAAGCAAGTCACATCCTGCTGGGAAGGCCTTGGCAATCTGACAGACGTGTAGTTCATGATGGCTTTACCAACAAGCACTCCTTTGAGTTTAAAGGCAGAAAGACAGTACTAGTGCCACTATCTCCAAAAGAAGTACATCAAGATCAGCTGCAGCTTCAAAAGAAAAAGGAGATTGATCTTAAACCGACTCAAACCAGGCAACACAACTTCTATGCCAAAACTGGTGATATCAAGAGATCTCTTCACTCTAATCAATCTATTCTCTTATTCATCTACAAAGAATCTCTCTTGAATCTAACTGATTTTGCACCGGTGTACCCGAGTGAGATGTTGTCTCTTTTGCAGGAATATGATGATGTGTTTCCAGATGATAGTCCTACTGGGTTGCCACCAATACGTGGGATTGAGCATCAGATTGATTTTGTACCTGGATCCACACTTCCTAACCGACCTGCTTACAGAACCAATCCAGTAGAAACCAAAGAGCTACAAAGACAAGTAGATGAATTGATGGAGAAGGGTCACATCCGAGAGAGCATGAGTCCTTGTGCTGTTCCTGTCTTACTAGTACCCAAGAAGGATGGGAGCTGGCGCATGTGTGTTGATTGTAGAGCAATCAACAATATCACGGTGAAGTATCGACACCCTATTCCTAGACTTGATGATATGCTTGATGAATTGCATGGTTCTAGCATCTTTTCTAAAATTGATTTAAAGAGTGGCTATCATCAGATTAGGATGCAAGAAGGTGATGAATGGAAAACTGCATTTAAAACTAAACATGGATTGTATGAGTGGTTAGTTATGCCATTCGGATTGACAAATGCACCTAGTACATTCATGAGGTTGATGAATCATGTGCTTAGATCATTCATAGGTTCATTTGTTGTAGTTTACTTTGATGACATCCTTGTCTACAGCAAGAGTTTAGAAGAGCATATAGTTCATCTTAGGTCTGTTCTTGATGTTTTGAGAAAGGAAAAGCTTTATGCTAACCTTAAGAAATGCACCTTTTGTACGGATAACTTGGTCTTTTTAGGCTTTGTTGTGAGTGCAGATGGAGTTAAGGTTGATCAAGAAAAGATAAGAGCCATACAAGAGTGGCCCATTCCTAAGACAATCAGTGAGGTCCGGAGCTTTCATGGTCTTGCTGGCTTCTACAGAAGATTTGTAAGGGATTTCAGCACTCTTGCAGCCCCACTAACCGAAATCATCAAGAAGGACGTAGGCTTTAAATGGGAAGAAGCACAAGAAGCCGCCTTTCAATGCCTAAAAGAGAAGCTTACTAATGCTCCCCTTCTTATACTTCCAGATTTTAATAAAACTTTTGAGATAGAATGTGATGCTTCCGGTATAGGTATTGGTGCTGTCTTGATGCAGGATAAGAGACCTATAGCTTACTTCAGTGAGAAGCTCGGAGGAGCTACACTCAACTATGCAACATATGACAAGGAGTTGTATGCACTTGTGAGGGCTCTACAAACTTGGCAACACTACCTTTGGCCTAAGGAGTTTGTGATACACACGGATCATGAGTCTCTTAAGTACTTAAAGGGTCAAAACAAACTCAGCAAGAGACACGCCAGATGGGTTGAGTTTATAGAAACATTTCCTTATGTCATCAAGTACAAACAAGGTAAAGAAAACATAGTTGCTGATGCTCTCTCCCGAAGGTATGTTCTCTTAAACACTCTAGATGCTAAACTCTTAGGATTTGAGCAATTCAAAGAGATGTATGAAACTGATCTTGACTTTAAAGAAGCTTATCTATCTTGTGAAAAGATTGCTAAAGGTCACTACTTTAGGCATGAAGGATATTTGTTTTATGATAATCGCCTATGTGTACCTAACTGTTCTATGAGAGAGTTGTTTACTAGGGAAGCTCACGGAGGAAGCTTAATGGGACACTTTGGTATTGCCAAGACTCTTAAGGTTTTGCAGGATCATTTCTTTTGGCCTCACATGAAGAAAGATGTAGAGAAGATATGCCAAAGATGTGCAACTTGCAAACAAGCTAAGTCCAAAGTTCAGTCTCATGGTTTGTATACTCCTCTCCCTATTCCTTATCACCCATGGAATGACATTTCTATGGATTTTATTGTTGGATTGCCTAGGACTAGAACCGGAAAGGATTCAATCTTTGTAGTTGTTGATAGGTTCTCCAAAATGGCTCACTTTATTGCTTGTCACAAAACTGATGATGCATTGCATGTTTCTAATTTGTTCTTTAAAGAGATAGTTCGTTTGCATGGCATGCCTAAGACCATTGTTTCAGATAGAGATGCTAAATTCCTTAGTTACTTTTGGAAAACTTTGTGGTCTAAGCTAGGAACTAAGTTGTTGTTTTCTACTACATGTCATCCGCAAACTGATGGTCAAACTGAGGTAGTGAATAGAACATTAGGAGCTCTCTTGCGTGCATTCATCAAAAAGAACTTGAAGTCTTGGGAAGAACATTTGCCTCATTGTGAATTTGCATACAATCATGCTGTGCATTCTGCTTCTAAGTTTTCACCCTTTGAAATTGTTTATGGGTTCAATCCCACTTCTCCTTTGGATCTAATGCCTTTACCTGAGTGTGCTAGAGTTAGCTTTGATGGAAAAAGAAAGGCCGAGATGGTGCAGGAGATCCATAAGCAAGCACGCCACAACATTGAAGAGAAAACAAAGTTGTATGCTAAGCATGCAAACAAAGGCAGACGTGAGATGATCTTTGAAGAAGGAGATCTTGTTTGGGTTCACCTTAGAAAAGAAAGATTTCCAAACGAGAGGAAGTCCAAGCTAATGCCAAGGATTGATGGACCATTTGAGATCGTGAAGAAGCTTAGCAACAATGCCTACAAGCTTGATCTAAAGGGAAGGTATGATGTGAGTAATAGTTTTAATGTTGCTGATTTGGTTCCTTTTATTGCAGATGATCCAGATTTGAGGACAAATCCTTTTCAAGAGGGAGGGAATGATATGATTCCAGATCATGTCAAGAAGAACAAGGACCAACCAGCTGAAGAAGAAGATGCCTTAGACCTTTCTAAAGGTCCCATGACTCGTGCAAGATCAAAGAAGCTCAAGGAAGCTATTGGAGGCTTAATCAGAAAGTCTTTGAAGAAAGAAAGTCTTGAAGGAAGCTTGATACTTCAAGACCCACTCATCACCATTCAAGTCATCATACCATCAAGCTGAGTATCATCTAGGCTAGCAAGAGAAGTGTGCTCTTTTCCTGTCTTAGTTTTTGTCCCATTGGGTTTTGCTAAGATAGGTTTTTAACGAGGCCTTGTCTTGCTATTTCAAATCACCTAGTATGATACTCTCGGACCAGACTACATTATGTATCTTATTCTATCTTAGACTATGCTTTTTATTTCGTTTACACAAGTCAAAGGGAGCCTGTTCCTTTATGACTAGTAGTTGTTTCCGAGACCTTGTGCATGTACAAGGTTCTCACTATATATTCTGGTCGAAGCAAGTCTAATAAGATCATCATCTTTAACCTAAAAACCTTTCTCTTCTCTTATTGCTATCAACAAGAGTTCGAGAGTTCTGGTGTGTCATATCCAGAGTCTAAGGACTTCTCCTTTAGTGTGTCATATCTAAAGTAGTTGTCTAGGAGTATCAAAGAGTCATCCGCATCTCTTTGTGTCACCAATCGCATCCACAAGCCTTGGAAGATTGAGTTTTGATTCATCTTTGCAAGGATCTATCCAATATCATCCAGAGTTCATCCTAGGGTCGTGTTAGTAAGAAGATATCCCACTTTCTATCCAGATGATTCCAGATTAGCCTGTTCGGACATATGGCAATATCTTCATGATTCTTATCAAACCAGGATGAACCACGATCTAAGAAGCTTTATTTGGAACCACTAATCAGTGGAGAATAACCAGGAAGTTGAATAAATCTCATAGGAGTTGTGAGTAAGAAGATATCCCACTTTCTATCCAGATGATTCCAGATTAGCCTGTTCGGACATATGGCAATATCTTCATGATTCTTATCAAACCAGGATGAACCACGATCTAAGAAGCTTTATTTGGAACCACTAATCAGTGGAGAATAACCAGGAAGTTGAATAAATCTCATAGGAGTTGTGAGTAAGAAGATATCCCACTTTCTATCCAGATGATTCCAGATTAGCCTGTTCGGACATATGGCAATATCTTCATGATTCTTATCAAACCAGGATGAACCACGATCTAAGAAGCTTTATTTGGAACCACTAATCAGTGGAGAATAACCAGGAAGTTGAATAAATCTCATAGGAGTTGTGAGTAAGAAGATATCCCACTTTCTATCCAGATGATTCCAGATTAGCCTGTTCGGACATATGGCAATATCTTCATGATTCTTATCAAACCAGGATGAACCACGATCTAAGAAGCTTTATTTGGAACCACTAATCAGTGGAGAATAACCAGGAAGTTGAATAAATCTCATAGGAGTTGTGAGTAAGAAGATATCCCACTTTCTATCCAGATGATTCCAGATTAGCCTGTTCGGACATATGGCAATATCTTCATGATTCTTATCAAACCAGGATGAACCACGATCTAAGAAGCTTTATTTGGAACCACTAATCAGTGGAGAATAACCAGGAAGTTGAATAAATCTCATAGGAGTTGTGAGTAAGAAGATATCCCACTTTCTATCCAGATGATTCCAGATTAGCCTGTTCGGACATATGGCAATATCTTCATGATTCTTATCAAACCAGGATGAACCACGATCTAAGAAGCTTTATTTGGAACCACTAATCAGTGGAGAATAACCAGGAAGTTGAATAAATCTCATAGGAGTTGTGAGTAAGAAGATATCCCACTTTCTATCCAGATGATTCCAGATTAGCCTGTTCGGACATATGGCAATATCTTCATGATTCTTATCAAACCAGGATGAACCACGATCTAAGAAGCTTTATTTGGAACCACTAATCAGTGGAGAATAACCAGGAAGTTGAATAAATCTCATAGGAGTTGTGAGTAAGAAGATATCCCACTTTCTATCCAGATGATTCCAGATTAGCCTGTTCGGACATATGGCAATATCTTCATGATTCTTATCAAACCAGGATGAACCACGATCTAAGAAGCTTTATTTGGAACCACTAATCAGTGGAGAATAACCAGGAAGTTGAATAAATCTCATAGGAGTTGTGAGTAAGAAGATATCCCACTTTCTATCCAGATGATTCCAGATTAGCCTGTTCGGACATATGGCAATATCTTCATGATTCTTATCAAACCAGGATGAACCACGATCTAAGAAGCTTTATTTGGAACCACTAATCAGTGGAGAATAACCAGGAAGTTGAATAAATCTCATAGGAGTTGTGAGTAAGAAGATATCCCACTTTCTATCCAGATGATTCCAGATTAGCCTGTTCGGACATATGGCAATATCTTCATGATTCTTATCAAACCAGGATGAACCACGATCTAAGAAGCTTTATTTGGAACCACTAATCAGTGGAGAATAACCAGGAAGTTGAATAAATCTCATAGGAGTTGTGAGTAAGAAGATATCCCACTTTCTATCCAGATGATTCCAGATTAGCCTGTTCGGACATATGGCAATATCTTCATGATTCTTATCAAACCAGGATGAACCACGATCTAAGAAGCTTTATTTGGAACCACTAATCAGTGGAGAATAACCAGGAAGTTGAATAAATCTCATAGGAGTTGTGAGTAAGAAGATATCCCACTTTCTATCCAGATGATTCCAGATTAGCCTGTTCGGACATATGGCAATATCTTCATGATTCTTATCAAACCAGGATGAACCACGATCTAAGAAGCTTTATTTGGAACCACTAATCAGTGGAGAATAACCAGGAAGTTGAATAAATCTCATAGGAGTTGTGAGTAAGAAGATATCCCACTTTCTATCCAGATGATTCCAGATTAGCCTGTTCGGACATATGGCAATATCTTCATGATTCTTATCAAACCAGGATGAACCACGATCTAAGAAGCTTTATTTGGAACCACTAATCAGTGGAGAATAACCAGGAAGTTGAATAAATCTCATAGGAGTTGTGAGTAAGAAGATATCCCACTTTCTATCCAGATGATTCCAGATTAGCCTGTTCGGACATATGGCAATATCTTCATGATTCTTATCAAACCAGGATGAACCACGATCTAAGAAGCTTTATTTGGAACCACTAATCAGTGGAGAATAACCAGGAAGTTGAATAAATCTCATAGGAGTTGTGAGTAAGAAGATATCCCACTTTCTATCCAGATGATTCCAGATTAGCCTGTTCGGACATATGGCAATATCTTCATGATTCTTATCAAACCAGGATGAACCACGATCTAAGAAGCTTTATTTGGAACCACTAATCAGTGGAGAATAACCAGGAAGTTGAATAAATCTCATAGGAGTTGTGAGTAAGAAGATATCCCACTTTCTATCCAGATGATTCCAGATTAGCCTGTTCGGACATATGGCAATATCTTCATGATTCTTATCAAACCAGGATGAACCACGATCTAAGAAGCTTTATTTGGAACCACTAATCAGTGGAGAATAACCAGGAAGTTGAATAAATCTCATAGGAGTTGTGAGTAAGAAGATATCCCACTTTCTATCCAGATGATTCCAGATTAGCCTGTTCGGACATATGGCAATATCTTCATGATTCTTATCAAACCAGGATGAACCACGATCTAAGAAGCTTTATTTGGAACCACTAATCAGTGGAGAATAACCAGGAAGTTGAATAAATCTCATAAGTGTTGTGAGCAAGAAGATATCCCACTTTCTATCCAGATGATTCCAGATTAGCCTGTTCGGACATATGCCATTATCTTCATGATTCTTATCAAACCAGGATGAACCACGATCTAAGAAGCTTTATTTGGAACCACTAATCAGTGGAGAATAACCAGGAAGTTGAATAAATCTCATAGGAGTTGTGAGTAAGAAGATATCCCACTTTCTATCCAGATTAGCCTGTTCGGACATATGGCAATATCTTCATGATTCTTATCAAACCAGGATGAACCACGATCTAAGAAGCTTTATTTTGGAACCACTAATCAGTGGAGAATAACCAGGAAGTTTGAATAAATCTCATAAGTGTTGTGAGCAAGAAGATATCCCACCTTCTATCCAGATGATTCCAAGATTGCCTGTTCGGACATATGCCATTATCTTCATGATTCTTATCAAAACCAGGATGAACCACGATCTAAGAAGCTTTATTTGGAACCACTAATCAGTGGAGAATAACCAGGAAGTTGAATAAATCTCATAGGAGTTGTGAGTAAGAAGATATCCCACTTTCTATCCAGATGATTCCAGATTAGCTTGTTCGGACATATGGCCAATATCTTCATGAATTCTTATCAAACCAGGATGAACCACGGTCTAAGAAGCTTTATTTGGAACCACTAATCAGTGGAGAATAACCAGGAAGTTGAATAAATCTCATAGGAGTTGTGAGTAAGAAGATATCCCACTTTCTATCCAGATGATTCCAGATTAGCCTGTTCGGACATATGGCAATATCTTCATGATTCTTATCAAACCAAGATGAACCACGATCTAAGAAGCTTTATTTGGAACCACTAATCAGTGGAGAATAACCAGGAAGTTGAATAAATCTCATAGGAGTTGTGAGTAAGAAGATATCCCACTTTCTATCCAGATGATTCAGATTAGCTTGTTCGGACATAGGCAATATCTTCATGATTCTTATCAAACCAGGATGAAACCACGATCTAAGAAGCTTTATTTGGAACCACTAATCAGTGGAGAATAACCAGGAAGTTGAATAAATCTCATAAGTGTTGTGAGCAAGAAGATATCCCACCTTCTATCCAGATGATTCTAGATTTGCCTGTTCGGACATATGCCATTATCTTCATGATTCTTATCAAACCAAGGATGAACCATGATCTAAGAAGCTTTTATTTGGAACCACTAATCAGTGGAGAATAACCAGGAAGTTGAATAAATCTCATAGGAGTTTGTGAGTAAGAAGATATCCCATTTTTTGATCCAGATGATTCCAGATTAGCCTGTTCGGACATATGTCAATATCTTCATGATTCTTATCAAACCAGGTAACGCTTATAGGAGCTTGATTGGGAAAACCACTCAGTGGAGAATAACCAGGAAGTTGAATAAATCTCGGAGTTGTGAGTAAGAAGATATCCCACTTTCTATCCAGATGATTCCAGATTTGCCTGTTCGGACATATGGCAATATCTTCATGATTCTTATCAAACCAGGATGAACCACGATCTAAGAAGCTTTATTGGAACCACTAATCAGTGGAGAATAACCAGGAAGTTGAATAAATCTCATAGGAGTTGTGAGTAAGAAAGATATCCACTTTCTATCCAGATGATTCCAGATTGGCCTGTTCGGACATATGGCAATACTTCATGATTCTTATCAAACCAGGATGAACACGATCTAAGAAGCTTTATGGAACCACTAATCAGTGGAGAATAACCAGGAAGTTGAATAAATCTCATAGGAGTTGTGAGTAAGAAGATATCCCACTTTCTATCCAGATGATTCCAGATTAGCCTGTTCGGACATATGGCAATATCTTCATGATTCTTATCAACCAGGATGAACCACGATCTAAGAAGCTTTATTGGAACCACTAATTTGTGGAGAATAACCAGGAAGTTGAATAAATCTCATAGGAGTTGTGAGTAAGAAGATATCCCACTTTCTATCCAGATGATTCCAGATAGCCTGTTTCGGACATATGGCAATATCTTCATGGTTCTTA
>NW_026616280.1:0-27414 GCF_000801105.2 Raphanus sativus | reverse complement strand
CTCTCTCTCTCTCTCTCTCTCTCTCTCTCTCTCTCTCTCACTGTGGTCATGTTCATGATCTTTATAGCTGCTGTCTTGAGAGAATCGATTTGACAATCTCTTTCTTTCAGGATACAATGGGTTTGTCACAGAAAATGGTTCAGTTTAAGTTGAATTCTGGATCAGTATCTAGACTGTACGTTCGTAAAAATGTTCAAGACGGTGAAGAAGTCTCTGCGAAGAAGAGAAGTAACACAGAGGAGGAGAAGAACGTGAGTTGTAAGAGACAGAAGAGGGAGAATGATTCTGAGGAGACGACTAGGGAAGAGAATGGCAGCAGCCAAGGGAGCATATGTGAAGATCACATAAAGGAAATTGAAGAACTGAAGGAGAAACTCAAAACGACGGTTGAGGAAAATGAAGAACTGAAGGAGAAACTAAAAGCTAAGGATGAAAATGAAGAACTGAAGGAGAAACTAAAAGCTAAGGAACGTGAGGTTGAGGCTCAGGATAAGATGATAACTAACCTCAAAAAGAAACTGAAGAAAAAGTGAAAAACTAACGTTTAAGCATCATTCATGTCAGATACTATTGTCTCCCAAATTTTGTTTTCAAGCATTTCAGTTGAAGAACTCATGAGATTTTGTATTGTATACGATGAAGCCAATGCACACCCAAACAATTTCTTTTGATATCTACGGTGGGAAAAAAAGAAAATGAAAACTCAGCCTATTCGTTTTATATCCTTCAACGAGTTGCTGGTACTTTGATACCATCAATAGCTTTCGGTTCTTGTTTCTCCTTAGAGCTCTTGCTCTTTGATCCTCTGGCCATGGTGTCCTCTTTGACGGCACAGTTATGTCTAAGGGAGACTTTATGATACAGCCAGCTGTTTACAAGTATAAAGATTGCAAAGTCAAGAAGAGATTATGTGATGAGAAATGAGTGTAGTAGAACAAGAAACTTACCCAGGTGGGAATTTGCTATCAGCTTCCAAGTGGTTCCACCATGGAAGGACAACGGACTATCTTCTATTCCTTCATTACCATCCAACAAGTTGTTAACATCTTTAACCCATGCCGGTCTATCATCAACAGATTCCTTCCATAACAACCTGGAGTTCAACACAAATCCTAACCATTCCGTCTTACTAGGCATCACAGCCGCCTTATCATCCACATTAAACACTACTCTTGGTGGCATAAGGCTGCGTATCAAAAACATGCCACCCAACTTGAAAATAACTCGATCGAATATGTAGAAAACTTGAAAATAATTCTTCATTATAAAAAATTAGACACTTTTTAAGAATAGAAAGGGTGTATACATAAAAAATAATCGCTTGGTTGTCATGTTTATGTATTTATTGTTCTCGTTATATAAGCATTAAAATGATTTCTATATCAAAATAGTATAGAGGTGGTATATCTAATCTTTAAGCTGTTTCATCGTCTATGTTTTGTTACCAGTACATTATAACAAGATTCTTGATCAAATACATAGCAAGAAAATACGGATGAACCAGACTGATCTCATCATAACATATGTTGTCAAATTAGATGCACATATAAGCAGGCTATTAATCATTCTCAATCACGTCTCTGAACCAAAAATAAAGAACTAAAAGACGTTTTTTAATTTTTCTTAGTTAAAAGATAAGATACTTTTTTTATATTACGCTAAGAACACTATTCTAAAAGATTTGCAATAATTATCTTTACAAAAATAATACTAACTAAATCATACTTATACTTTTTTCTTTTTATTATTGACGTAGTCTCTACATTTTGAATCAACTCAGGGGGAAAGAACAATACGGTAGGTAGACGAAAACATAACAAAAGGTATACTGTATATGCAATAATTGCAATGTTTGTATAATCCTAATTAAGACGCAAAATTTGCAAAGACCAAAGAGACAAGGAGAGACACCACAGCTGCCACCACAGTCGGGAGAGAGGCCGCGTGGCTAGGAGATGGACCGGGGACTCCAGCTGCAGGAATGGTAGTAGTCGGAGGAGGAGGAGAAGAGGAGGAAATCGGTGGATCAAAGAGTGGGGTGGAGGAGACGGGGTGAATGACGTTGAGGTCAAGTTTCTGACCGGCCATACAATGGCCGGGAACGCCGCAGAAGAAGAAATGGTGGCCGTGGTTGGTGAGTGTGACTGAGTCATTACCGGTGGTGAAGGTGGAGACTGGGTTTGAGTTGTTGCAGCTTCTATACATTGCATGCGTCACTCTCATCACGTTGTGGAATTGTGGGTTGTATTCAAACACTGTCAAAATCAAATAATTGTCAGATCAGTGCCAAAATGTGAAAACAAAACAAGTTAGGAGTGCTGGACTATGACCCACTTTCCGACATTGGTTAAACGAACTATTACATTTTAGAATCAAGATCTTAATGTCTAGACTATAGTTAAAGTGGTCAGAAAATTGTGGTACTCACAGACAGTATCACCAATGTGGAAAGTTTTGGTAGAGGCCCATAGCTTATAGTCTACATTGGCTATGGTTGTCCAGCCAGCTGAGTCGCCAACTTTGTACACCGCAGCTTCACTCAGCCCTAACATCACCACCATACATGCCAAAGCCACCACTATCTTCGCCGCCATCTTCTTCTTCGATATCTGGTCGAGAGCCCCACAAGGGTATGTGTGTGTATATATATATATGAAACTAAGTGGTGTGTATATGTATGAAGAGGCCACTATTATTTTGGTTAGTTGGCTAATTTGGAGAAAGGGTGTCTGAAAAGCAAATACCGACAAAGATTGCGTACTTGTTTCTTATACTGACTTCAAATATCCGAAGACTATATAGCACTTAAATGTATTATTTGCCCAATAGTTTTGTAATCTTACATAGTCAAGTCAATGCCGTTACCAGATGATTTGAAGTTGAAAAACATATGAATCTTGATATTATATAAGATCATGAACAACCAACGATTTTGATCATCTGAACGGTTCGGTATTAATCTGACTCAAAATTAATATTCATACCAGAATTTGTTATATATGAATGATTTAGAAGAACCATCTTCCTGAAGTGTTATTAGGAACCTCACATCAATAATAAGTTGGGTTCTGATCTGATGTATCAATTCATTTATTGATTTTGACTTGAAAACTAAAAAGAATATTAGTCTCTTAACAAAACAAATTAAAGAATCAAACAAAAACACACATACACTGTACAAACATAACCATAAAAAAATATTTGTTGTATAAGTTGTAAAGTAAGTGTTCACAGGGTATGTTAAAGTTTGGAAGGCTACCGTCTCTAAAAGGGCAAGATTATCGGCGTATCTAATGCCGAATATCTTATCATTAATGGTCGAAATTTAAATGAAAAAGGGCGAATATAGTTGGGACGTCTCTAAAATAAGAAGTTTTTCTTTGCGTCCTTACGAGCCACGTGTCTTTCTCTCTGTTTCTCTTCTCTTCTTCTCTTGGTATCTATTTCTTCATCTTGTTTCTCTCCCGATGATGAAGAAACTCGTTTTCTCCCGATGATTTGATTAGTGATATTTGTTTCTCTAGTAGGCAGAATTTCCAGGGACGGTTTGATTAGTGATTTTTTTCTTAATCTGGGGTTCATGAAATTGGATTGAAAGCTGTGATTTTTTCTCTTAATAAGCTCTTGAAGTCTTGGTGGAACTGGTGACAATGTGTTCAATTCTCTCTGGGAAGCTCTTCCAACCGTCGCCGTCGTCGGTGGTCAGGTGAATTTTCCGTTCGAAGTGCCTTTGACTTCTTCTTCCTCTGTTTTTGACTCCTTCAACTTTTGTGCAGAGTTGTGGAAAATCTTCGGTTCTTGAGAGTATAGTTGGTAGAGACTTTCTTCCTAGAGGATCCGGTTTGTAAAGTCCTAACCTTTACGGTTAGTGTTTGCGTAATACTTCAAAAAAAAAGCTCTGTTTTGAACAAGAAAGTGCTTTGAGCAGGTATCGTTACGAGGCGTCCTTTGGTGTTGCAGCTGCACAAGACGAAGGAAGGAACATAGGAGTATGCAGAGTTCCTCCATCATCCCAAGAAGCAATTCACAGACTTCGGTATTGTAAATTTTTTATATAAGAGAATGTATATTTGTTCTGGTTGTTGGTTACTTAGGTCTTGTCTTAGTGTGTCCCTGCCATTTTGAATTCATCTTGTGGGTCTGGATAGAAGACTCGTTTGATGTTGAAGTGTTCATTGACTTTTTGCTTGAATTTTTTTTTTATGGTTGGCAGCTTTGGTTGGGAAGGAGATTCAAGATGAGACTGATAGAATCACTGGGAAGAGCAAACAGATATCTCCAGTTCCTATTCACCTTAGTATCTTCTCTCCAAATGGTCTGCTTCAGTCACATTCTTACTTCCTGTAAATTTGTAGTACTCAGGATCATACAGTTTGAACTGACCCTATTACTTGCTGCGTTATGTGTTTACTGTGTGCATTGGCGGAACTACACTGAAGGCAGCATCAAATACCTCTCGAAGAGTATGATGATAACGAAGCTATGACTGACACTGGAGATACATGGTTTGTTCTGTAATAGTTTAATGAGACACAAACGTAACTGAGACTCTCGGTGTTCTGTTCAGACAAGCAACTCTATGCTATGTTGGTGGATAACTTTAACAAAAAAAGTATTTAGTTACTAAGAAACAACATAAAGTCTCACCAATAATCTGCATTTTTGTTAATGTTTCTTAACATTGTCCTTAACTTAAAAGTAATAATAAAATAACCTAAGAACTCTAACATTTGTCCTACCAATAATGTTGCCCTAAGGAAAGAATGTTGAGTTGGTTGGTATGTTAATTTTGAATCATCTTCTAATATTTCTACTTGGCAGTTACTCTTCCTCCTACATCTTGGTAACCAGATTTCTTTACTAATTTAAATTATATTTTCATGCTAAAATCATTTTCTTTATCAATTTCTGTAGCACTATCTTATAGCAATTCAACCACTGCAGCATTCGCCAGATATCATAAAGAAATCTGTACCTGACACATAATCCATGTGATGCCCCCTTTCATGATAACATACTAATGTCCATACTGTATGCCCATAACTAACCCAATTTCAACCCACTAACATAGCCTACATCTTCACTTTTGGGGGAAATGCTTTCTAGAAATTCAACAATACAAACTTTGGACTTTGAAATATACACTGTCACTCTTTTGAAAAAAAAAAAAAACAGAACATATAACACTTGTTGGACGAGACATTAAGTACTTTACCTATACACAAAACTCATTTTGAAGTAGCGACATTAAGTAGAGTGTATAAAAACTGTGTGTTTCTTACATCTATATGGTGTTTCTCTCGCTTCTAGTTCGGTTCAGAGCCGTGTTGAAGGGTCAAAGCCGTTAGATTTACCGTTACTCTTCTTGCCATTTACATCACCACTCACGAACACTTGATCATCGTGATGATCATCCATGAACCTAGCCCAGAACCAGTGCTTCTTCCACACTCTCTCAGTCATTTCCTCGATAGGAATGTTCTTGGTCTCAGGAAGGAGGAACATCACAAACACAGACATCACCAAGACCCAAGAAGAAAAGAAGATGAATATCCCGAACTTGAAATGACACAGCATGGAGAGGAAAGCCTGAGCGATGATGAAAGTGAAGAGGAGGTTGACGCAGACCGTCACACTCTGTCCAGCAGAACGTGTCTCTAGAGGGAAAGTCTCACTAGGGATTAGCCACCCGAGCGGTCCCCAAGACCAGGCGAAAGCAGCTACGTACGTGCAGATCATCACCACGACTAGAATCGCAAACCCTTTGGAGAGGTTTTGTGAGTGGTCCGTGACTTTGATGCCGAGTATAATGGCGATAACGACTTGAGAGAAGAACATCTGGACGCCAGCTTCGAGGAGAAGAACACGACGACCGACTTTGTCAACGGAGTAGATTGAGACTAACGTGGAGAGCACGTTTACTGCACCAGTGACCACTGCAGAGTAGAGAGCAGCATCATTGCCAAACCCTAACGTGCTGAAGAGAACAGGAGCGTAGAACATGATGGCGTTGATTCCAGTGCATTGTTGGAAGATCTGCAGTGTTGCGTAAGCATCACGTAACAACGGGTTAGCATAAACTAATAAGAACTGATTTGTTCGGTTTAGTTTGGAAAGCTTTTGAAAATATTTTGGCTAGTTTGATTGAGACAAAAACCTAATAAATCCAAAATTAACAGAAATAACTTAATCAAACTAAACAATTCAACCGAAATAGTTAAATTTAACCAAACTGGAACCTAGGGGAAACACAAAATTCAGTTACTTTGAAAAATAATTAAAAACAGAGAAAAAACAGAATCAAACCAACTTTTTCAGTTTACTTCAGTGGAGGAACTATGGCCGAACCAAACTAACCGAACCCAACCCGCATAAACCGAAACCGTGGGGCTAAGCAAAACACTCGAGAGAGGAAATAACGTTTCAGATTACCGACCTGCAAAGCTACAGCGATGACGAGCTGAGGCCTATTCCTACGTTGAAGAAGGTTTCTAAAAGGGTGTTTGACTTCTTTAGCAAGGCGGCTAGCTTCAAGAAGATCAGCAAACTCTGGCTCTACATTATCTGTACCTCGAATCCTACGAAGAACGGCTTTGCCTTCATCAAGACGACCTCTTTCGACGAGACTGTTCGGTGTTTCCGTCACCAACAAAGCTCCCACCGTCAGTAGAAGCGCCGGGATTCCGGCCAAACCTAAGGACAGCCTCCATCCCCATCCTCCCTTGATCCTGCAAAAACTCATTTATTTAGTGGGTCCATTTTAGCTCCAGTGTGGGCCTAAGTAGATAGATAATTAAAGTCCATTAACTCGGCTTAAGTCAACGCAGAGGAAAAAATAATATTACGGCATGACGTGAAAATTGAGATACGACTAGATTCCGTGTACTATAAAAAATGGATAGTATTTGCTGAAATCACGGAAGACTTAAACGTCTACTATAAAAAATGGTTAAAATGCTTTTGTGATGGTAGTTGAATATGAACATGAACCAAAAGTTTGACAAGGATAAAGAAAACTTTAGAATACTTTAGAAAGTTTATGTAAAATCTTCATCACCATTACTATTTGAGTTTTTATAAATTTAATCTTGTTCCACACATTTTAATTTCACTTTAATCAAAATAGTTAAGAAGAGGATATAATAGAGATATCTTAAATAGACTTAAAATGTTAAAATGCTTTTCTGATGGTAGTTGAATATTTGACAACCAAAAGTTTGACAAGAAAAGAATATAAAGAAAACTACTTCAGAAAATATAAGTAAAATCGTTATCACGAAATATTTATTTGAATTTTATTATTAATTTTAAGGCTATTTTCACACATTTTTGTTTCACTTTATCAAGGATTATAAAAAAGCGGATTTAAGGATAGAGATATTTACTTGGCGGTGCCGTAGTTGACAAGATTAGCGAAGAGGATACCAATAGTGACGTTAAGTTGAAACAGGATATTAAGACCACCACGAATCTTAGTAGGTGCAATCTCCGACAAAAACAAAGGCACGGCTTGATTAGCAAATCCAACTCCACAACCAAGCAATATACGTCCTGCAATAAGCATGGCTAGGTTATGAGCCGCGGCGTTGAGAATCACACCAATGATGAAGAACACCCCGGCTATGAGCATGGTTGGTCTTCTTCCTAACGTTCTCGTCGTGTATGAAGCGAAGAACGTTGCGGTTAGACCGGCTAAGTATAGAGATGATGTGAAGAGTTGTAGTCCTTGGTTGTCGTATTTGCAGTAGTTGCTGTTTTTGTCGGCGCCGGCTTCTACTTTCCGGTAAACTACCGGAAAAAACTTCTTCAGAAAGTCCGGCATCGATGTCACTCCGCCTACATAACCATATTGATGATGGAAAATAACTTATTATTTCTTGGTACTAGTTACCGTTTAATCTCATTTAGGGATTGTAATATATTCATGAATCATGATGTCATACTGTTATGCGTGAATTTAGAAGACAAAATAAGATTAATTACTTTAAAACAAACAAAAAGAAACTCAAACCAATGACATTAATTTTGTCACTATGCTATTAAAAGTTAAAACAAGGACGATCTAGATCTAGGGGCGTGATCAAGATCACTAGTTGCCAAACTTTTGTAAGCTATATGATCTTGCTAATTAATTAACATTGAACTAGTTAAAATGAAATTTCATTTTGATATTACTTTCTGCTAGTCCTCTATATTTTAGATGAAATGTTCCTCCCAAAGATGTTATGGTAGGTGAGAACATTAACCAAGTCCTATTTAAGAATCACTACTTGAGGAATCTTGCATTTACACAAACTTTACAATCAATTTTTTTCTACTTTTCTTCATTTCATCAGAAACTATCAAAGGAATATTGTATTCATACCGGAGACACCAACGTCGTAGCCGAACATGAGACCGCCGGTAGCAGCCATGATGCAAGAGATGATTACTATGGGAGTTATCTTTGCCTCAAACTCCACTCCGTTTGCGGGAGCCGTTGCGAATCCTCCTCCGGCCATGCTGAAGAACTCTTCAGATACTAAATTTTTAAAGTAATTTTCTCTAACGAGTTAAAAAGGAACACTTAGTTAAAGAGACCATTGGGTGTTTAGTCCTTTATATAGAAGAAGAGGCAGTGAAGCACAAAGATAAACCGTTTGCTGCCAACGGGATGCTTACACGTCTCTTTGTATGTTCACATGCTCCTGAGTCATCAAGTCATTGGTCAACAAACGTTACTTCTGCTTTATGTGGCGCCTTAGTTGAATATATAATATGCATACCGTCAGAAGTCATAAGTCATAAGTCTTCTCTCTCGTGTTATTATATTATCCTCGAATATTATATTTGTTGTTATGTTATACTGCATGATTCTCCTCTCTTATTAGAGAGATTGTTACAATTCTTTATATCGCTCTCAACGTGTTGTGAAAATCTTGCTACCGTATCAAAATATCTCATACCTTTTTTAGAATAAGAACTATCCGTTAACATCGTGTGTAGGTCATACAAATTTGCTGTCATGTAGCCTGTGATTAACTTCATAAATGTCACATTTGTACAATTTATATATTATATATGCTGTTTAAGCCAACGGGACTCTTCAAAATGGCAAAATTCTAAAACAGTTAAGGTCAGTTTTAATTTGGTTTAAATTGTGAATCGAAGTGGGATAGACCGGTTTAAAATTGTTGTTGTGTATTTGACTACTTAACTGGTGAATAATGTAACAAACAGTCCTCTAAGAAAGTAGGCTGAGACAACTCCGACCCACCAAATTTTCTTAACACTATCTTAAAAGTTTATATATGTAGAACACATATTTGTATCATTACTCTGTTCAACTGTTGTTAAATACGATTATGGAATCAAATGATATTTATCTTCCTATTGGTTTCTCAGTTGCTGTCACGTTATTTTTGTACATCTTCTTAACTGCCAATTGTATTGTTTATGTGTCCATACCTTTAAAAGCCAACAACCAGATTTGCTCAATGCTACTCGATTATGGAATACACAACAAGTAGATTAAAGTATGAATTTTCATTAATTTGTAGTGGCTTTCTGTCACGGGATTCTATTTTTATTGACTGATATCAGTAATCGACTTATTTAAGGTATATCAACACATGCAAAATCAAAATTGAATATTAGTTGTGTATAAGTTCTTGTTGAAATATGATACCACGGATATCATGTGTTCAGACGTGTTAGTAAACAATATCCACTTGACATGTTACAGGTAAAATTAATTACGTAACAAAAAAAAATCCTGTAAGGACCAAATATGTGTTTTACTTCTCAAACATCATTATCCTGTTAAGAGTTTTTTTTTCTGAGAAATCTGTTAAGAGTTGTAGTAAACGATTCTAACCTGACGAATACATATGAAAGAAACAAATAATAAAACGTGGCTATGATTTTTTCATAAAAAGATAAGAAAAGAATATCGTAATAGTGAAAATGCTTTTTTCAAAAAAAAAAGGATAATGAAAATGCCTGTACTTATAATTAAATATCATGTTGACAAAAATGTATATGTACAAAAATATTTGCAACTATCCTGAACATCAAAACTATGAGATGCAATTAAGAGCACCCTTATCGCAGGGTTCTTAAGCAGTTTTTAGGGTAATTACTAATTAAAAGAAAAAGAAAAATAGGTATTAAGGCAAGGAACGTATACGAAAGAAGAAACGTGTATGCGAAAGAAGAAACATTTTCTGTTGGACACGTGTTGGTAGGAGAGAAAAAACACGTTGAGAGGAAAAAAGGTTGAAGTTGACGAAGAAACTCGGTGGTCTCCTCGGTGCTCTCCTCCTCGACGAAGAATCTCGGCGGTGGCTCTCCTCGGCGAGAAATCTGGGTTAGCTCTCGTTGACGAAGATTCTCGGTTGCTCTCCTTTCCTCAACTCAGAAAATTGTCGGTGAGTCTTCTCGATGAAGACAATCGTCAGTTTCTGCTCCTTCTTAATCGAAAGGTAATTCTGAGTTTTTAGTTCCCCAACAACATTGATCTGTTATTTAATTTTGTTCTTATAATTCTGAGTTTTTGTTCTTATGCGTTTCTGATAATTCTGAGTTCAGATGCGTTTCTGAGTTTTTGTTCTTATGCTATCACTTCATGTTCTTATTGGTTTAGTAGATTCTCGTTAGGTGGCTTGGTGTCATGATCTAGATTCTTGAGATGGCTTGAATCGTTTATGTGTTTGTGTTTCTTGTTCTGCTTATGTAATGGGCATGATGATCTGCATGATGATCCTGAGGAAGGTGAAGCGTTTAGTGTAGTATTTTTTTTTGTTGGTGTTGTTTTCTCTCTGTATGATTTAGGAAACATGGCCACACTTTATAAGTGGAAGATCGTGTAGAATTGTTTGATGGTTCATTGGTCTTTGATTCTCTATAAAGTTTTGAGCTTTACTTGTCTTGTCTTCTTTTTTTTCTTACTGCCTTCAAACTGATGATGATGATGATTTTTGTTTCTTTATAAAGAATGTAAGATTTACATATACATGATCGTATGAAATTGCTTGATGGCTAATTGCTCTTTGTTTCTTTATAAAATAAAATAAAATCTGAGTTTTGGTTTTGATTAGCATTGCAGTTTGGGTTTCAATCTTTTCAATCCTTTGTTAATACAGAGGCAACAAGGATGGATTGACCAGGCTTTTAGCTTGGAAGTGACCAAGCTGCATTCTCTTCACAGCAAACAAACGAACAGAAGCAGCTATCTATGCATGGAAAGAGAGGATTACAGAACAAGCAAGCAGTAGTAAGTGGTCATTAGTTAGAGATTCATTGTCTGAGATTAGTTGCATTGAATCATTTATAAACAGGGCAGTGAGGCTTAATGGTCAGATTAAATCCAAATACTCTCATCTTCCTCAATGAAAGTGTTTTAATTTTTTTTAAGAACCCATAATCAAGAGACTTGCAATAAACCACCTAAATGTTCAAATGTTTTTCTAAGTCTCTTAATTCACTTTAACACTTTGAAAACTATTAAAAAATAATTAAGAGACCCTTTAAAGGGTTTAAGGATAATGATGCTCTAATGGTGTTTGACACTAACGGTCAACTTAAAACTCCATCAAAAAGTATTCAATCAAACATTAAAAAACAACATAATAAAATAGTCTTTGGAGCAGAAATTTCAAAAAGGCATAACAACTAGCACTCTAAAGACCAACCAAGTGACCATGAAAATTCAACAAGCCAAAAAGCTTATCTCACTTGGTCTTTGCAAAATTAGAAGACATGTCAAAGGTAACGTTAAAAGGTAAAAAGAAGAAATAGAGAAAAAAAAGGAAATAGAGAAAAAAGTGAGAACCCAAACATACCAACGGTTGTGTTTCTCTTTTCTTAGCCAGGAAGAATCTGTTCGTTGTCTGCATCTCCTTCTGTCTCAATGGTTGGCTTTGTAGGACCAACTCCAGGAGCTTGCTTCTTCTTGATACAACTCAGTAACTCACTATAATACTATATCATCGATCCTTACGAAGTATACATTCAGCCACTACCGCCTTCTTGAAAGAATGGGAGAATCCTCCGCTTCTTTCCCTTTCGCTTCTTTCTTTACGAGGCTGAGAAGCCCGCCACGAAAGCCCATTAACTTTAAGACTTAACCAAGTTAACATTCTAGTATATGTTACAGCCCATAAGCAGTCTAGCATTCTCTGTCCAATTAAGACTTAACCAACTTAATTTTTTAAATAAATATTAACACGTACAATGCATAATTTTGAATCCAAATTCTAAATTTAACATATAAATAATATTAGCTATTAAAAATATTTTACCTTTATATTTTTCTGCAATAAAATTTAGAGAAACACTTTTTTTGAATCACTTATTTTCATCTATATTTTAAATAAAATAATGTCGTTATATTAAAAGTAAGAAATAAAATATTATTATTTTAGAGGAATACATTTTTTTTTTGGCTCAAGAGAGGCATACATTTGAGATCTTTTATTTAAAACTTATAATTTAAAAAAATAATAAAATACATTAAAAATAGTATAGTATGAACATTGTTATTTATTTGATTAAAATGCGGAATATATATGCAGCTATTATAAAATTATAAAATAAAACAATATTGAAAACGTTCGAACTCCTAGGATAACTATGGTTACCTTTACGTACTTTGCACGAATCGAATGGTTTAAGAACTTAAAAAAAAAGAAAAAAAATCCTCGCTTATGTCATTTCATCGGTTTAAGAGACCGACGAAAATTAAATATCTCTGTCACGGAAGATATTTTTTCGACACATTTTGGCAATTTCCCAGTGGAAAAGAAGCAAAAAAAAAAAAACTCCTATAATATGAAATTGTTAATCGCTTTCCTGAGATGTGAAGACTGAACAAAAGCTTATCACACAACTACAATGGAGAGCATTGGCAGCCATTTTCACGGCTCTCCTTTCACCTTCACCACCGCAACAAGAAACTCCTCCTCTCTTCCCAGTCTCGTTCACTTCACTCGCAGACCTCACCTCCTTCCCCGCCGATCAGAACGACTCAGACACTCTCCTTCACGCCTCATTTGCGCTGCTTCCACCATGTAAAGTTTCTTCCTTTTCGATCGAATTTGGTTTCTTAACTTCTAAAAATCGAATTTTGATGTGACCCCAGTGAGGAACAGAGGAAGAAGAGAGATGGGTCGTCGGGGGCGAAAGTGAAGCTGAACGTGAGGCTTGATCGTCAAGTTAAGTTCGGCGAGCATGTTGCTATGTTTGGATCAGCTGAAGAGATCGGTTCCTGGAAAGAGAAGTCGCCACTCGCTTGGTCTGAGAAAGGATGGGTTTGCGAGCTTGAGCTTAACGGAGGGGAGGCTCTGGAGTTTAAGTTCGTTGTAGTGAAAAAAGACGGTTCTTTGTCGTGGGAGTCTGGTGACAATCGTGTCCTTAGGCTTCCTAACTCAGGGAGCTTCTCTGTTGTTTGTCACTGGGATGCCACTGGAGAGACACTTGATTTGCCTCATCAAGTTGCTGGTGGGGAGGAGAGCAGTGACAACAATGATATTGGTGATGATGATGATAGAGTAGTGAGCAGTGAGAATGGTGCGCAGCAGCTTCGGAAGAGTACATTGGGTGGGCAATGGCAAGGCAAAGATGCTTCTTTTATGCGGTCTAATGAGCATGGGAGCAGAGAAGTTGGTAGGAATTGGGATACTACTGGTCTTGTAGGCTCGGCGCTTAAGATGGTGGAAGGTGATCGCAACTCTAGGAACTGGAGGAAGAAGGTATTCTATATTGAATTGTATGTGTCCTTTTTCTTTTAGTTAAAAGATTAGGACTTTTGGGAAGAATGTAACATCTCTTATTGGTTTAATGTGTTTGAAGCTTGAGTTGGTAAGTGAGGTCATAGTTGGGAGTGTTGAGAAAGAGGAACGGTTGAAGGCGCTCATATACTCTGCAGTTTACTTGAAGGTTTCTCTCTTTTTATCTTCTTTGTAGCCTAATCTTATATTGCAGTGTTAGGCAGCTCCTAGTCTAAACAATAATCCTCTATAAGGCACCTAACCACCGCCTAGCGATTTTTGAACATTGATATTTTTCGCAATAGGAGTTCACCTAGTTTATCTTCGATTTTGTTTGTTTGCAGTGGATAAACACAGGTCAGATACCTTGCTTTGAAGATGGAGGGCATCACCGTCCTAACCATCACGCTGAGATTTCCAGGATTATATTCCGTGAGTTGGAGAACATTTGCAGCAAGAAAGATGCTACCGCAGAGGTGTGACACATTTTGCTTTTAACTTCTCTCTGCTTTCACAGCCTCTGTAGCTATTGTTTTGACTTAAGTTGTAGCTTCTCTTAAGTTGGATATATGCTTTTATTTTGTAGGAAGTGCTTGTTGCTAGGAAAATACATCCATGTTTGCCTTCTTTCAAAGCTGAGTTTACTGCATCTGTCCCTCTAACTAGAATTAGAGACATAGCCCATCGCAATGACATTCCTCATGATCTCAAGGTAATAATAATAATAATACTCTCTTTAGCTGTGTTTAGTCATTAGATCAGTTTACTGTCTATATAGTATTCATATTACCCATCTTTGTTTTCCAGCAAGAAATCAAGCATACCATACAAAACAAGCTTCACCGGAACGCGGGTCCAGAAGATCTAATTGCAACAGAAGCAATGCTCGAGAGAATCACTGAGACCCCAGGAAAATACAGTGGAGACTTTGTGGAGCAGTTCAGAATATTCCATAATGAGCTTAAGGATTTCTTTAATGCTGGAAGGTAAAGTAAAAAAAAAAAAACTATTCAATCATTCATCATATACAATGCTTCCCAAATACTGTATTATATATAGCCATTTGTATCTTATTGCAGCCTCACAGAACAACTTGAATCTATGAAGATTTCTATGGATGGGAGAGGTCTCTCTGCTCTCAATTTGTTTTTTGAGTGTAAAGAGGTAAGAGACTCTTCATGTCAAAGTTTGTTTCTGTAATAGTATCTTGATGAGTCTTGATTGTGAAATTTATATTTTTACAGCGCCTTGACGCATCTGGAGAATCAAGCAACGTTTTGGAGTTGGTTAAAACTATGCATTCTCTGGCTTCTCTAAGAGAAACAATTATTAAGGAACTTAACAGCGGCTTGCGAAATGATGCTCCTGATTCTGCCATTGCTATGCGCCAGAAGGTGAGACTTTTCCTTTTTTTTTTTCTCCCACACAGCTCAGCATTTATCATGTAGCAATGTATTTTACTTATATAGTTTTTTGCTCTTTTGATTAGTGGCGCCTTTGTGAGATTGGCCTTGAGGACTACTTTTTCGTTCTACTAAGCAGGTGTGCAATAAGGTTTTTTCTTTTCTTTTGGAAGTTATTTGACTACTAAATGATTTTGGGTATAGATTCCTCAATGCTGTTGAATCTATGGGAGGAGCTGGTCAACTGGCCAAAGATGTGGAATCAAGAAGTGTTGCCTCGTGGAAAGATCCTCTGGATGCTTTGGTCTTGGGTGTTCAGCAAGTAGGTCTATCTGGTTGGAAGCAAGAAGAGTGTTTAGCCATTGGAAATGAACTCCTCGCTTGGCGAGAGAGAGACCTACTTGAAAAAGAAGGTTTATTTATTTCCTTCTCTCACATACATCAACTCGTTCTTATGTAACTTTGATGTTGTAAGGCTAGTTCTGAAAATGCTCCTTAACTTTCATGAAGGGGAAGAGGATGGAAAAACCATTTGGGCCATGAGGCTTAAAGCAACTCTGGATCGAGCACGGAGATTAACAGCAGAATACTCTGATTTACTTCTTCAAATATTCCCTCCTAATGTGGAGGTACAGACTTTTCCTCTTAACGTGGTCAAATTATTACTTCTGCTGCTAATCTATACATAACGTGCTTAAATCATTTCAGATACTAGGAAGAGCTATAGGTATTCCAGAGAACAGTGTCAAGACCTACACAGAAGCAGAGATTCGTGCTGGGTAAGTTCAGGCCTGTTCTTTGCTTAAGCTGTACAAACAACCTCTTGAAATCATTTGAGATTCTTATAAGCACACTCGTTCTTTTTTCTGTTTTTGCATCTGAACAAACCTGTGGGTTCTTTTCCACCTTGCAGTATAATTTTTCAGATCTCAAAGCTCTGCACTGTTCTTCTAAAAGCTGTAAGAAACTCACTTGGTTCTGAAGGCTGGGACGTCATTGTACCTGGATCAACTTCTGGGACATTAGTTCAGGTACATGGAGAAAGCAAATGAATAACATGGCTGATATTTTGAATCTACATTATGATACTTTTTTGTAATGATTGAAATTTTCAGTTAGCTATGCCTTATTCTTTGTAACTTTGATGGCTTTTGTAATTTGCAGGTTGAGAGCATTGTGCCTGGATCATTACCATCAACTGGTGGTGGTCCAATTATTCTCTTGGTCAACAAAGCTGACGGCGACGAAGAGGTTTTTGACCTTAACACTCAAAACTCACCGTGATTCTCATCATCATACTAATGATTGATTACCTTGTAACATGCTTTGACAGGTAAGTGCTGCTAATGGGAACATAGCTGGAGTCATGCTTCTCCAGGAGTTACCTCACTTGTCTCACCTTGGTGTCAGAGCACGGCAGGCAAATAACCATTTCTCTCTTATTTCATTTCTTTAAACTTCTATAGCGAAGTGCAGCGTTGACACTAATTCATTTCACATAATGTTTCCACAGGAGAAAATTGTCTTTGTGACATGTGATGATGATGACAAGGTGGCTGATATACGGCGACTTGTAGGAAAATATGTCAGGTGATTAGCTCTAATCCCTCTCATAAAACAAGAATCTCCTTCCTCTTCTCTAATGTTGTTTCTTCTATGAACCGAACCTTACAGGTTGGAAGCATCTCCAAGCCATGTAAACCTTATTCTTTCAACTGAAGATAGGAGTCGTACTCCCAAATCCAAATCAAAATCTGATGCTAAGAAAAAAACTGATAAGAAGAGTGTATCTAAGGATGATGAAGAGTCAAAGCCTGTCTCCTCATCTTCTGATAGGCTTCTTTACTCATCCAAGGTAAAATTTTGATATCTCTGTGATTATGTGTACACTCCACTCTCTGATCACATCTGTGATATATATACAACGTTCATCCACAGGATATCCCTAGTGGAGGAATCATAGAACTTGCGGATTCAGATGCATCAACCTCTGGTTCAAAAGCTGCTGCTTGTGGTCTTCTTGCATCTTTGGCAGCAGCCTCTACTAGAGGTATAGTTTTCTCAATCTCTTAAGAGGATTAAACTCCCTGGAACCAGATTGCTTTTGCACAGTCTTTTTTTATTTTTCAATCTTCTAAAGATCGGTTTATGCGGCACCAAAGCTTCTAAACAAAATGATTTTTCTAGAACATTTTTTTTTAAAATCGGTCTAGACGGCCGCCTAATAAATAAATTTTATATAAAACATCTAACTAATGCTTAATGATTTATTGAACATTGGTTTTTATAATGAATGTGCAGTGGACAGCGAGAACGGAGTTCCAGCATCATTCAAGGTTCCAGCTGGAGTTGTCATACCTTTCGGATCAATGGAACTAGCTTTAAAGCAAAGCAACTCAGAAGAAAAGTTTGCATCTCTGTTAGACAAGTTAGAAACAGCCAGACCTGAAGGCGGTGAGCTAGACAACATATGTGATCAGATCCATCAAGTTATGAAGTCACTGCAAGTGCCTAAAGAAACAATCAACACCATAAGCAAAGCGTTTCCCCAAGACGCTGCTCGTCTCATCGTTCGCTCAAGCGCCAACGTCGAGGACTTAGCAGGAATGTCAGCAGCAGGACTCTACGAATCAATCCCCAACGTGAGCCCCTCGGATCCTTCAGTGTTTTCAGATTCCGTTTGCCAAGTTTGGGCTTCTCTCTACACAAGAAGAGCTGTTCTAAGCCGCAGAGCTGCTGGTGTCTCTCAGAGAGAAGCTACAATGGCGGTTCTGGTTCAAGAGATGCTGTCTCCCGACTTATCTTTCGTTCTTCACACGGTGAGTCCAGCTGATCCAGACAGCAACCTGGTGGAAGCTGAGATAGCTCCTGGTTTAGGTGAGACTTTAGCTTCGGGGACGAGAGGAACACCGTGGAGACTTGCTTCGGGTAAGCTCGATGGGGTTGTGGAGACCTTAGCGTTTGCAAACTTCAGTGAAGAGCTTCTTGTGACAGGAAAAGGTCCTGCTGATGGAAAATACATTCGGCTGACCGTTGACTATAGCAAGAAACGGTTAACGGTTGACTCGATGTTTAGACAGAAGCTCGGTCAGAGACTCGGTTCGGTTGGTTTTTTCTTGGAAAGGAACTTTGGATGTGCACAAGATGTTGAAGGTTGTTTGGTTGGTGAGGATGTCTACATCGTTCAGTCAAGGCCACAACCTCTGTAGAATATTTTTCCTTTTTTATGTTCTATAAAGCGAATAATAACAAAATGTTAAAATAAAATCTGCAGGTATGTCATTATCATATGTGAAGTATGTTTAATAATGATATATACATATATATTAATTACTATATTTTAAAGTCAGTTTATGAAATTATCATATTCTAATGTATGAATTTAACTGAAAATAATATTTAATTTTGTATGTTATTGGTTTATAAATTTATAATTAATAAGTAGTTAGAAGTTTACAAAAATCTAGAGTTGGATTCATTGTTTTACAATGTCAATAATTTTTTTGTCCCTAAGTTAAAAGTATCTTGTGGCCAATCTCGTTAAAATAGGAAAAAAAAAAACAAGGAATATATGCCACAAAATTTTCTTCTTATCATCATGGTACTTGTTACATTTTAAATATATTTTCATTCACTGAATGACATAACAAGAAAGAAACAAGGAAATACAAATCATACATGAAATGACCATTACGATCAAGTACTTGCCATCTACAGTATTTTCGTAGTTTTAACCAACTTTGACAACATTAAAATCAAACATTGCCAACCTATTTATGTCTAGCTATACAGAAATCACAAATCTCTATTCAAAGTCAAACCAAACAAAAATAGCAAACAACAGAAACAAACACAGACAAATATACTAAATATAGAGGCAAGACTCAGTATATAAACACCTTCCTCTCCATCCACCAATTTCGCACATCTCAAATCTATCAATAACTAAATAAAACACAAGTCCTAATAAACCTGTAAAGAGAAAAATGGCGGGAAAAGTGTGTATGGTGATGGCACTTATCATGATAGGGTGTGTTTTACAAGCATGCAATGGAGCCAATGTTGACGAGGCCAAGCCGAAAGAATCAAGATTCATTTGCTTCACAGCCTGTTCCATAGCATGTGGCAAACATAACAAACCTTGTTACGACGGATGTTTGACCAAGTGTGGTCTCCCAAAACGTCCTTCTAAACCAACATCATCTCCATCACCTTCTACCACCGCTTGATCTGATCTTATTCTATTTGTGATTTGTCTCTTTATTGCTAAGGATGTCATCTTTATGTATTTCTTTAACATGAATATTAAGTGAGAATTATACGATAAATTTTCTGATTATATAACTGGTTTTATCTTGACTTATACAAACTAGTTAGCATGTCCCAGCATAAAAGGATTCAAAACTCCTTAGCTTTCTTACAAATAAAACCACTAAATAAACAATTTGATTTTATTAAATGAAACAATTCTATTATCATGATAATGTTCCTTCTTTCAAAACACATGTGATCACAGATTCACATTTCAAAACACATAATACGGTTGACTCATTGTTTGGACAGAAGCTGGGTCAGAGACTTGGGTTCGGTGGGTTTCTTCTTGGAAATGAACTTTGGATGTACACAAGATCTTGAAGTTTGTTTGGTTGGTGAAGATGTTTACATCGTTCAGTCAAGGCCACAACCTCCGTAGAATATTTTCCCTTTTTGTGTTCTATAAAGCGAACTATAATAAAAAGAGAGGTCGTAAAACAATTCTCCATTTATGTCATTACCATATGTTAAGTATGCTTAATTATGATATACACAGTATATAATTACTATATTTTTAAAGTCACGTTTGTGGAATTATATTTTTTTAATTTATGAACTTAACTAATCGATAATCATTTTTATATAGACTTACCGATATTTTATAATATAAACAAGATTTTGTCATATCAATGTGTTATTTTCTAAAAAAATCCAGTAGATATATGATAATCTCAGAACTTGCAAGGAAATGTTAGATTTTGTTTATTTTATGAATTAAAACTGAATCAAAAGTTGAACATATGACGTGATATTTCTTGCTAAATGTATGTGTATATGTGTCTTTATAGTTTGTAATCATAATATCATATAATGATTATTTGCTATTCATGTATGTTGCTCACATGGTGTTTTGGCTAATTAGAATCTCAAGACATCAATCTAAACCCTTCATAAGCTAAAGGATCTTGAAAAGAAATGTAAAATCATGTATAGTACCTAAAAATGGAAAAAGTAGAAAGATCACTAGATCTCCTCCGAATCCAAAAACACAATCCAGCTAACTTTTTTCACAATTTCTTTCTCCTTTAAATATGCAACATATATATTTTTGAGTTTCCACAAAATATTTTCTCAAGAGTTCTGTAATATTTTGTTGCTCCACAAGAACGATGACGAAAGAGATAGCTGATGAGGTTCCAAACTTGGCAGAGTCGAAGTTAACAGCTCTGGTCGTCGATGACAACTTTGTAAACCAAACCATGCATCACAAACTGCTGGACCGTCTAGGTATCAGGAACGACGTCGTTTGCAACGGCCAAGAAGCTGTCGACGTTCATTGTTCCGGGAGAAACTACGATCTCATTCTTATGGACATGGAGATGCCCATCTTGAACGGTATTCAGGTAATAATAATTTATAATATTTCACTCTCTAAATTCTTCGTTATTCCATTATTTTTTGCTATTAAAATCCAGAAAAAAAATTATTACTAAAACTATGATTAACTCCGATCTATTAACTGATTCTTAACTTCGACTAAGAAACAATTCTTAACTTTTCTTAAACTTTAACTAAGAAAAGATAAAACCGATATAAAAGCCGTTTTTAGTCTAAAAGTATAAAAAAAAAAGTTAAATCATGAGCTAAGAACCTCTCCTAAGAAACAGGGATTAATCATTCTCTAATTGATTTTTATTTGAGAAATTTAATATCCATCCCCTAGTCTATATTTGAGAAGTGATTTGCCACATGTCTTCTCTACGATCGTTTTCACAAAAAAAATTGTGACGTGGCTATTAAGATTGATGACATGTCATATGGTTAAATATGACATGGACAATTAAATATAATGCTAATATATATTTTTGGAAATCTTTTTAGAATATGACAATAACTCATATATTACATTTAATATTGATTTATATTTTTGGTAAACTTTGTAGAATATGGTAATAACTCATAAATCATCACTAAAATAAATATATTCAAATATGATATTTTGAATTTCGAAATATTATATAATTTTACTTTTATAATAATAAAATTTATTATCTAAATTTTTCTAATTTTCTGAATTAAAAAAATAAATCGTAATATCATTAGTTTCTTTTAGATATCTACAAATTATATAAATATTATTTAGTTTTAAATTTTGATAACTATACAATTTTATATGATTTTTAGTAATTTTGTACAAGTTGATATAATAATTTAACCAAATGAAATAAATAATTTTTTTATCTAAGATTTTAACTTTATATATATACATATATATTCTTAAATATAATTTTAAAATAAAAATATTTTCTCTTAATTTTATGCTTAATTAATGATATTTATATTAATTATTAGTCAAAATAATAAAATATATTATTAATAATTACATTTTAAAATATAAAATTTAACTTTAAAAAATTCATCACTACACATGGTGCATGAAACACCTAGATTAATAATTGTGACATAGCTACTAAAATTGATGACATATCTTATAGATTAATATGACATGGACAATTATATTTAATGTTAATTTATATTTTTGATAAAATTTTTAAAATATGGTAATAACTCATATATTATATTTATTATCGATTTATATTTTTGGACTTTTTAAAATATGGCAATAACGCATAAATCATCATTAAAATAAATATATTCAATTATGGCATTTCAAATTTTGAAATATCATTTAAATTAAAATTATTTCAAAAATATATACATATTTTTAGAAAATTATAAATTAAATCATAAAATCAAATTAAATCGTAAAATCATTAGTTTCTTATATATATTTACAGATTAGATTTTAAATATTGTTTAATTTTAATTTTGATAATTCTGAAATTTTACATATTTATTTAATATATTTAGTTAAAATAAATAGATAGAAAAATCTACCAAAGATTATAATTTTAAATATATACATGCACATTCTTAAATATAATTCAAAATAAACAAAATTGATTTTATCTTAATTTTAATGTTCAGTTAAATCAAATTTATATTAAAATATTGATAAAAAAAGAAAATTTATAATATTAATAAATAAATATAATTATATTTATCTTATAAAAATATTTTAAAATTCTTTTACTGCACACGGTGCAGGAAAACACCCAGTAAACCATAATAAAAGAAGCTGTATGAAATTGTTCTACTCAATATCGGAATAAGACTCTTTTATCACAGTTTGGCTATTAATAATGTGCAGTACCCTTTTTATTATTTAAAAAAAAAATAGAGCCGACAAAAAAGATAGAGCCGATATATGGTTTATAACTTTATATGTATAACTAAGGAAGTGTGTTTTGTTTGATTAGGCGACAAAGAGACTGAGAGAGATGGGGATAGAGAGCAAGATAGCAGGAGTAACAACTAGAGCTAACGAAGGAGATAAGAAAGAGTTTATGGAAGCTGGTCTTAATGACTTTCAAGAGAAACCTCTCACCATCTCTAAGCTTCTTTCTATTCTTCATAGAGACTTGACTTTTATGTTCAAACCTGATTAGTCTTCATTATTTGATAGTGATTTTTTGTTAAATCTTCACATGTTTTCTATAACATACTTATAGCTTGTAATATTCATACTTCATCATTACTATTTTGTTTTGATCCCCAAGTGATCATATGCTTAATTTACATATGTTTGATTGTGCGACATAATTTTTTTTTTTTTTTATCAAATCTAGTATCACAAGAGAGACATCAGAGCTCTTATTTCTAAGGGAAGAATGTGTTTCCCAATGGTGTTGTCTCAAGCTCGTGAGGAAGGAACTAGCAGAATACTTTTGAAGCAAGTGAGTTGTAGTCGTTGTCCTGTTAGCAACTTAGCGGTAGTTCTCTTAACCGTAGTTCATTGCATTTCTTGGACCTTTTGAGTTGGTCTAATGGGCCTTCCTCTCTCGGCTATATCATAACTACAATGTTCAAACTCTGAAGAATTGAAAGCACCACATGTGCTACTAGCAATCTATTATCACTTTATTCATTGACAATTAGCGTTTACGCAAAGGCCCATGTGTTAGCTAGTTTGACGCTTAGGCTTAAGATCACACTCTAGAGCTTAACCAAATAAAGAGCAAGATATGGATTAGATGAGAAAATCATTGGTTTTTACAATATCCTCATATATAAAGTAAAGATTATTTATTCACTTGAATCGACTAAAAGCCTAAAATTCCACTAAAATAATTCTCATATTTCTCTAGTTTTATGATACAATTCTTATGACAACTCCAACTACTACACGCAATATTTTTGTCAATTTTTTGTGTTTTTTTTTAATTTTTTTGTGTGTCAACAATTCTTTTTTTTTGGTTATTTTAAATAGTCTACATATTAAGGGAAATCTTGGTTTAAATTAAAAGTAACAGAGACACATGGACAGAAATTAAATGTCCCTTAAATAGTAACCAAACTGAAGATTAATTAAATAATTAAAACGAATCTGTTTTTTCTTTAATCAATTAAGAAAAAAAAACGAATCTGTTAAATATATATATCGCTTGCCTCTCCTTCCTCATTTCTCACTTTCTTCAGCGTTTAATCAAAAAACTTTCTTCGTCTTCAGGTTCGCCTTTTTCCTTTCCTCAGATCTTTCTAAAAAACATCTCTTCCACAGTTTCTTATTATTGTCTGAAAATTCCCTGTGAATCTCAAAAAAAAAAAATACATGTGTAATGATGGGTTTGCGTCCCTCATTCATATCATTCTCTCGGATCTTAACATTTTGTCCACAAAGTTTGCATCTTTATTAGATCCTTGATTCGGTTCTTCAGAAGTTGAATTCGAATTGTCTTGGATTCTTCTTTCATTGCATCCGATCTACATGCTTAGAGCATTTTTTTAGTTCTGTCGGATCTGGATTTCTCTTTGTCTTGACGTCAGCATTGTTCTATTTCTTACATCATCTTTTGATCTTTGTCTTGATCCGTTTTCCAAAGTTTGCAACTTTATAACTATATGCTAAGCACTTTAGATCTGCGCGTTTTGGGTCCATTGCATGGTGATCTTTTTTTAATGAAAATGTGTTTCTCTGGATTCCTTCTCTTCTTCACAGGGTAAATATTTGAAAGAGTTTGCTTACTAGTATCATGGGATCCATTGGTGATGCTGCAAACAAGGTAAAATGTTTCAGACATTCTGACATGAACTGTAATTAACCAATCTTACTGTTAAAAGGCAAAATCCTATTTAATCTGTTCTAATTTTGAAGTTTTTTTTTGGGTGCGTTTTCTTCTAGGAGGTGAATGGAACCGCAAGTGAGAAGAAACCCACTGTTATTTTTGTCCTCGGTAAGTTCAGGAGGTTCCTCTCTTGTGTGTTGATTGTGGTTTTTTCATTATGACATTAATTGTCAGTAGATTGCATTGTCACTCATGATCAAGTGCTCTTTGGTTCGAGTTATTGTACATTTTCTCTGAGTTAGATAGTACATTTTGATTCCAGGTGGTCCCGGAAGTGGGAAAGGTACACAGTGTGCCTATATTGTTGACCATTTTGGTTACACACATCTGAGTGCTGGAGACCTTCTTAGAGCTGAGATTAAGTCAGGTTCTGAAAATGGGTAATGCCCTTAAAACTTTCTCAGTATGAGGAGTCAGCTTCGCATATCATCATTATCCTTCTTGAGGTTGTTTATTGAACTTTATAAATGTAGTTGGTTAATTATCCTTTTCTAATGATGGTTTGCAGAACTATGATCCAGAATATGATTAAAGAAGGGAAGATTGTACCTTCTGAGGTTACAATCAAGCTTCTCCAGAAAGCAATTCAGGAAAACGGAACGATAAGTTCCTCATTGATGGCTTCCCTCGCAATGAGGAGAACCGAGCAGCTTTTGAGAAAAGTTGTAAGTACATTTCTAAGTTTTTAAAGAGTGTTATGTTCTTTTTTTTTGCAATACAATGCTTAATTACTTACATGCGTTTGATGATGTTTTTGTAGACTGGGATTGAACCCAGTTTGTCTTGTTCTTTGATTGTCCTGAGGAAGAGATGGAGAGGCGCCTTTTGGGCCGAAACAGGTTTTAATATGATATGAAAACCTCTGTTTCTTTACTCTGTCTCTAGCCTCTTTGTTTCTATATAATATTATATATATATATAATTGATTGATGTTGTCTCCTATTGAAGGGGAGAGGATGACAATATAGAGACTATAAGGAAGCGTTTCAAGGTGTTTCTTGAATCTAGCTTGCCAGTGATTCAGTACTACGAAGCTAAGGGAAAGTTCGTAAGGTAATAAAATCTTCTTTCTTTTTTTATTGGCATTACGGTCCAGCAACTGTAAGTTGTATAACAAAGTTTTCTTGTTTCTACTAACTACTTGGCTTCAGATTCATGCAGCAAAGCCCATTGAAGATGTGTTTCAGGAGAAGGCAGTCTTTTCTCCTGAAGCTGACAAGGTAATCTCTAATAGTCAATAGAAAATTAAAGACTCAGGAACTACCTGTAATGTAGAAGCTTGTAACTAATGTTTAGAGATTTGAATCACGGGCTTCAAGGTTGTTCTGTAAGAGAAAGAATCATGCAGCTATGATGCCATTAATTTATCACTTTAAGTTATTGCTAAGATTCTCACGTTAATGATTCTGTGAATGTTTTACAGGTTGAAGCCTAGGCAGCAGCAGCCTAAAAAGATACCTGATGCATTGATCAGGTATGTGTAGCAGTCAGTGATGATTGATCTTTTGATTTTAATTATGTTCAAAGGTCAAACACAACGATGTATAAAAGTCTGGAATAAAGGCTGTGAGAAAGCTGATGCTTCTTGTAGGTATGTATGGTATGATGTTTCTAGTACTGTTTAGAATCTTTAGGACAAAAGGAGTATGTGATGACATAATGATTCATGTCTGCTTTCTTTTGAATCTTTGTAGGTAGCTTGGCGGTTGCATCTTTACAATGAAGTCTGCTTGGTTGTATTTTCATTCTCTATATAACCCATATTTTGATAAATGTTACTATCATTATTATACACCTTTACCTATGTATAATTTTTTGTATTTGATGAAATTTTGTGATTGGTACTTTCTGTTATTTCATTTGAATTAATGGGATTTTTATAATCCGTTTATAATATACCTAGATTAATGAAATCCGTGTGTTGTGGTCTTTTCTTGTTGTTCCCTTGATTTATTTCTGCTATAACTTTTTGTTTTTCACCGGATCCATAGTATTGAGCTAGTTATCACAAAGACTCACATAGTATAAATTTAAATAAATACATCTCCTGTCTTATTCAGTAAAAAAACAATACTAAAGTAGTAAGCTAGTCTTGTTTGAAACTTTTAATGAGGCCTACGATATGACTTCATTTTCGTTTTGCCAAACAACAACAGTAACTTAATATCTGACATGATTCAAATTCAGAGTATGTTTTGTCTCAAAATCTAAATCTTTCTTTCATCAGTATACTATCACTACTTGTTAAATTTTAATATATTTTCAATTCATTAAATGACAAAAAAATGATTAAAGAATTATTAGTGTTTTTAATCAAAAATCATTAATATTTCTATATCATGAGATATAAATTTCAAATTTCAGAAAAATAAATTATGTTGTTAATGAAGACAACATTTACAGTAATAGTTAGAAACTTAGAATTCTGCGGTCAGATATGAATCTTCGTAAAACAAATATGATTATCGGCTTATAGAATTGTCGATGTAATATTTTTGTAATTTATATATCTTATTTAATTAGGAGAATGCAAATCTTACATTACCTGAAATGTATTACCTGATCATTTCAATCATGTATTTGCTATCTATTTCCATAGTATTAACTCCTTAACAATACGAAAATCCAATAATAACTAACCATTTCTATTGCTGACAAGAAAAAACATTTCTATTTGTCAAACTAGACAAAATCACAAATCTCTATTCAAGTCAAACCAAACAAAAATACAAACAACAAAAAAACACCACCACAAATATACTAAATATAGAGGCAAGGACTCAGTAATAAAACGCCTTCATCTCCATCCACCAATTTGCACAA
>NW_026616279.1:0-27438 GCF_000801105.2 Raphanus sativus | reverse complement strand
TGAACCACGATTAAGAAGTTTATTTGGAACCACTAATCAGTGGAGAATAACCAGGAAGTTGAATAAATCTCATAGGAGTTGTGAGTAAAAGAAGATATCCCACTTTCTATCCAGATGATTTCCAGATTAGCCTGTTCGGACATATGGCAATATCTTCATGATTCTTATCAAACCAGGATGAACCCACGATCTAAGAAGCTTTAATTGGAACGCACTAATCAGTGGAGAATAACCAGGAAGTTGAATAAATCTCATAGGAGTTGTGAGTAAGAAGATATCCCACTTTCTTCCAGATGATTCCAGATTAGCCTGTTCGGACATATGGCAATATCTTCATGATTCTTATCAAACCAGGATGAAACCGACGATCTAAGAAAGCTTTATTGGAACCACTAATCAGTGGAGAATAACCAGGAAGTTAAATAAATCTCATAGGAGTTGTGAGTAAGAAGATATCCCACTTTCTATCCAGATGATTCCAGATTAGCCTGTTCGGACATATGCATTATCTTCATGATTCTTATCAAACCCAGGATGAACCACAAGATCTAAGAAGCTTTATTTGGAACCACTAATCAGTGGAGAATAACCAGGAAGTTGAATAAATCTCATAGGAGTTGTGAGTAAGAAGATATCCCACTCTATCCAGATGATTCCAGATTGGCCTGTTCGGACATATGGCAATATCTTCATGATTCTTATCAAAACCAGGATGAACCACGATCTAAGAAGCTTTATTTGGAACCACTAATCAGTGAGAATAACCAGGAAGTTGAATAAATCTCATAGGAGTTGTGAGTAAGAAGATATCCCCACTTTATATAGATGATTCCCAGATTAGCCTGTTCGGAACATATGGCAATATCTTCATGATTCTTATCAAACCAGGATGAACAACGATCTAAGAAGCTTTATTTGGAACCACTAATCAGTGGAGAATAACCAGGAAGTTGAATAAATCTCATAGGAGTTTGTGAGTAAGAAGATATCCCACTTTTATCCAGATGATTCCAGATTAGCCTGTTCGGACATAGGCAATATCTTCATGATTCTTATCAACCAGGATGAACCACGATCTAAGAAGCTTTATTTGGAACCACTAATCAGTGGAGAATAACCAGGAAGTTGAATAAATCTCATAGGAGTTGTGAGTAAGAAGATATCCCACTTCTATCCAGATGATTCCAGATTGCCTGTTCGGACATATGGCAATATCTTCATGATTCTTATCAAACCAGGATGAACCACGATCTAAGAAGCTTTATTTGGAACCACTAATCAGTGGAGAATAACCAGGAAGTTGAATAAATCTCATAGGAGTTGTGAGTAAGAAGATATCCCACTTTCTATCCAGATGATTCCAGATTAGCCTGTTCGGACATATGCCAATATCTTCATGATTCTTATCAAACCAGGATGAACCACGATCTAAGAAGCTTTAATTTGGAACCACTAATCAGTGGAGAATAACCAGGAAGTTGAATAAATCTCATAGGAGTTGTGAGTAAGAAGATATCCCACTTTCTATCCAGATGATTCCAGATTAGCCTGTTCGGACATATGGCAATATCTTCATGATTCTTATCAAACCAGGAATGAACCACGATCTAAGAAGCTTTATTTGGAACCACTAATCAGTGGAGAATAACCAGGAAGTTGAATAAATCTCATAGGAGTTTTGAGTAAAAAGATATCCCACTTCTATCCAGATGATTCCAGATTAGCCTGTTCGGACATATGCCAATATCTTCATGATTCTTATCAAACCAGGATGAACCACGATCTAAGAAGCTTTATTTGGAACCACTAATCAGTGGAGAATAACCAGGAAGTTGAATAAATCTCATAGGAGTTGTGAGTAAGAAGATATCCCACTTTCTATCCAGATGATTCCAGATTAGCGTGTTCGGACATATGGCAATATCTTCATGATTCTTATCAAACCAGGATGAACCACGATCTAAGAAGCTTTATTTGGAACCACTAATCAGTGGAGAATAACCAGGAAGTTGAATAAATCTCATAGGAGTTGTGAGTAAGAAGATATCCCACTTTCTATCCAGATGATTCCAGATTAGCCTGTTCGGACATATGTCAATATCTTCATGATTCTTATCAAACCAGGATGAACCAATATATAAGAAGCTTTATTGGGAACCACTAATCAGTGGAGAAAACCAGGAAGTTGAATAAATCTCACAGGAGTTGTGAGTAAGAAGATATCCCACTTTATATCCAGATGATTCCAGATTAGCCTGTTCGGACATATGGCAATATCTTCATGATTCTTATCAAACCAGGATGAAACACGATCTAAGAAGCTTTATTTGGAACCACTAATCAGTGGAGAATAACCAGGAAGTTGAATAAAGTCTCATAGGAGTTGTGATTAAGAAGATATCCCACTTTCTATCCAGATGATTCCAAATTAGCCTGTTCGGACATATGGCAATATCTTCATGATTCTTATCAAACCAGGATGAACCACGATCTAAGAAGCTTTATTTGGAACCACTAATCAGTGGAGAATAACCAGGAAGTTGAATAAATCTCATAGGAGTTGTGAGTAAGAAGATATCCCACTTTCTATCCAGATGATTCCAGATTAGCCTGTTCGGACATATGGCAATATCTTCATGATTCTTATCAAACCAGGATGAACCACGATCTAAGAAGCTTTATTTGGAACCACTAATCAGTGGAGAATAACCACGAAGTTGAATAAATTTCATAAGGTGTTTGAGCAAGAAGATATCCCACCTTCTATCCAGATGATTCCAGATTAGCATGTTCGGACATATGCATTATCTTCATGATCTTATCAAACCAGGATGAACCACGATCAAGAAGCTTTATTTGGAACCACTAATCAGTGGAGAATAACCTGGAAGTTGAATAATGATAATTGTATGAATCAAGAGTGTATGTGTGAAGATTAATCAAGAACAGAGTGAGAATCCGAGAGAGAGAGAGAGAGAGTGATATTGCGCAAGAGAGAAAAATAAGAAGAGGAATTATATTTCCTTACTTGATATGTTTCTAGTACATGAGTATTTAAAGAGAGACAAGGGAGACATAGATCCAAATCGACATAATAAACAAAGATATCCTAGAAATAAATATAAACTAGACTACTCTTGGACTGGAATGCACAGACTTGGTCAGTGGGAAGAACGACAGGTGCCTAAGGGGGAGAGATCTTGAATCATTAACCAACCCGTGACTTTGGGCTTCTCAACGTCTCTCTTCTTCCTATTGTCGATCAGAGATATTTCTTCTTGCCATCTCTGACTTTAAGTAACCTTCTCTCCAAGTCTTGCTCTCCAAGGTAGGTTAGGTTGTACGGACAGACGTGTCTTCCAAGGTAAGTTGATTCTTTGCTTATTCTAACCATGCTGATCTATCTTACTCCTTTACGCCATTCTTGATCTTACTATCATGACTAATACTCTTTATTTCTTCATGTCAACACTCCCCCTCAAGCTTTGACCATATGAAACAAGTCAAGCTGGGAGCCATGAATGGCAATCCCTCATAAAAACCTTAGCTAGGCAAAACCCAGTGGGATAAAATCCAAGCCAGGAAAAAGAGTAGATCACTCCATGGAGGAGAGATCAGTGACATGAGATATCTATGAGTCCCATCCTCGGATGGATGGACTCACACACTTTGGTACTTGCTGCCTTTGTGAAGATATCAGCTAGCTGGTCTTCACTCCTTGTGTAGCATGGGGAGAATACTTGCTGCTCCACGGCCTGTCTCACCTTGTGGCAGTCTACTTCTATGTGTTGGTTCTCTCATGAAACACTGAGTTGGATGCTATGTGTATTGCCGCCTGGTTGTCACAATGCATAGTCATTGGTGTGTTGATCTCGATCCCCAAGTCTTTTAGCAGTCCCTTGATCCATATAAGCTCACTTGTAGCTTCCTCATTGATCTTACTCTGCTCAGCACTTGAGCATGATACCACCTTCTGCTTCTTGCTCTTCCATGTGACCAGATTCCCTCCAATGAAGGTGCAATAGCCTGTAGTTGATCTTCTATCAACTCTATCTCCAGCCAATCAGCATCACAGTACCCAACCACTTCAGTGTCTTGTTACATGCCTCCACACTCCTTGACCACGGCGCTTCTCTCAAGTATCTTAAGATCCTTTCCACCATATTCCCAGTGATGAACCTTAGGAGATCCCATGTGCTGGCTTACTTGGTTCACGGCAAAGCACACATCAGGCCTGGTAATGGTTAGATAGATGAGCTTGCCCACCATTCTTCTATACTCTTGACATCTTTAATGGAGTAGCTTCATACTCCCCCTTGAGAGAATGTAAAGATTAAGGAGAGATTAAGAGAAGATTATGATAACCATTGTGAGAATTCAAGAGAAAGAGAGAGAGAGTTTGCGAGAGAGAGAAGTAAAGAAAGAGGAAACTGTTTCCTTTATTGATTTAGTTCATCACACACATACATAAATAGCTAAATCGACATACAAGAAGAAGTAATAAACAAAGGAGCTCAGACTGCGCAGACTGAGCTTGGATAGTGACAGCTCAGGAACGGCTATGAGGCAAAGTGGAACATGTGATCTTTATATTAAACAACTCCTTGCCGACATCCCTCCTTTGTCTTGACCTTCCAACGGTATTCTTCTTCTCCTAAACCTTCCTTGGCAAGTCACTCTTTGCTTCCTTGTGGCGGTTAGGATTATTTGAATCCGAGAGAGGCAATGCACATACTTGTAGAACAAGGCATCGCCATCCAAGCTCATCTTGATATATCTGATCTTGTTTATCTCCTTATGTCTTCATGTCAACACTCCCCCTCAAGCTTGACCATATGGAACAAGTCAAGCTTGGAAGCCATGAAGCAATCCCTCATTAAAACCTTAGCTTGGCAAAACCCAATGGGACAAAAACCAAGCCAAGGAAAAAGAGTAGATCACTTCATGGAGGAGAGATCAGTGACATGAGAGGTCTATGAGTCCTAACCGTGGATGGATGAACTCACAGACTTTAGTGCTTGCTGCCTTTGTGAAGATGTCAGCAAGCTGCTCCTCACTTCGTGTGTAGCATGGCAATATCACCTTCTGCTCCACTGCTTGTCTAACCTTGTGGCAGTCTACTTCAATGTGTTTGGTTCTTTCATGGAAGACTGAGTTGCTGGCAATGTGTATAGCCGCCTGGTTATCACAATGCATAGTGATTGGTGAGGTAGTCTCTACTCCAAGTCCTTAGAAGCAGTCCCTTGATCCAAATCAGCTCACTTGTGAGCTTTCTCATGGCTCTATACTCTGCCTCAGCACTTGAACATGAAACCACCTTTTGCTTCTTGCTCTTCCAAGTCACCAAGTTGCCTCCAATAAATGTGCAATAACCAGTAGTTGATCTCCTATCAATTCTGTCTCCAGCCCAATCAGCATCACAATACCCAACTATCTCAGTGCTCTTGTTGCACCCCATCCATATTCCTTGTCCTGGCGCCTCTCTTAGATACCTTAGTATCCTCTCCACCATGTTCCAATGATGCATCTTGGGAGCTTGCATATGCTGGCTCACCTGGTTGACTGCAAAGCACACATCAGGTCTTGTGATAGTGAGATATATCAGCTTCCCTACCATTCTTCTATAGTGCTTCACATCTCCATAAGCCTTGTCTTCAATCTCCCCCTCACGCATCACTTTGTATCCATCTTCTAGTGGTGTTTTAGCAGCTCTTCCGCCAAGATCACCAACTTCTTTTAACAAATCCAGAGTGTATTTCCTTTGAGACAGGAACAACCCTTCCTTTGATCTGCATATCTCAATCCCAAGGAAATACTTGAGCTCTCCCAAGTCCTTGATGTCAAATGTTGCTTTGAGAAACACCTTGGTTGAGTCATCCCTTCTTTGTCACTGCCTGTGATGATTATATCATCCACATAGATGAGTATAACAATGATCCCTTGCTTGCTGGTCAGAGTGAACAAGGTGTGGTCGGCTTCAGATTTCCTAAAACCCCTTCCATTCAGTGTTGAACTCAGCTTGTGATACCAGGCTCTTGGAGATTGCTTTAGCCCATATATTGCTTTCCTCAATCTCAAGACATTTCCAGGCTTGACCATGCTTTCCATTCCAGGTGGTGGGCGCATGTATACTTCATCTTCTAGCTCTCCTTGTAAGAATGCATTCTTGACATCCATTTGCCAAAGATCCCACTCCAAATTCACAGCAAGTGAGAGCACAACTCTTATGGTGTGTAACTTTGCTACTGGCGCAAATGTTTCTAGGTAATCCTCACCATACACTTGGGTGTAGCCTCTTGCTACTAGCCTGGTCTTCCCTTTCTGGTTTCCCATTGGCTAGATACTTGATTGTGAACAGAAGCATGCTGGTCACTGCCTTCTTGCCTTTGGGAAGCTCACTCTCAAAGAAGGTTCCATTCTTCTCCATAGCTCCCATCTCATCTTCTACTGAGTCTCTCCATTCCTTGATTGCCATAGCCTCCTCATATGTCCTTGGTATGTAAGCCTCATCAAGGTTGGTGATGAACACTTGATGTCCTTAGGGTATTGAGCTAGGGAGCATGTTGCTTGAGTTGGATGAGCAACTGCTTGGCTGTTGAAATATACCCTTGTGTTGCTCCAGTTTGATGGTGGATTCCTGACCCTTGTGCTTCTCCTAAGCGGCTGGACTTCTTCTATCCTTTCAACTTCATCAGGTACAGCCTCTTGCTCTTGTACTGATGGCACACCTTGATTGTTTTCATCCTGATCATGAACCTCTTGCGCTTGATCAGTGTGTGTTCCCTCTTGACCTCTCTTGTTTCATCTGATCCCTCTTGACCAGTGTGAGAATCCTCTTGATTCCCCCTTCAGGATTAGGATGATAACTTGCTCACTCTCAAGAATCACTGGTGCTGATCCCTGACCCATGTTGATGCCAAGACTCTCCATAATATGCTTCAGGTTCAGTGCTCTATCCGAGGCTTCTTGAGATAAATCTTTGAGATTCTCCCAATCTTTCTCCTCAAAGTAGCCTCTTGATTCAACAAACTTCACATCTCTGGACACCATGACTCTCCTAGTCTCTGGTACATAGCACTTGTACCCCTTTTGTGTATTTGAATAGCCAATAAACACTGCCTTGATACTTCTTGCCTCTAGCTTGTTTCTGTGCTCACCTGGCCTTAATACAAACACAAAACACCAAAGACCCGTAAGTAATCAATGGATGGTTTTCTTTTGTTCAATACCTCATATGGTGTGGAGTCCTCAAGCACTCTTGTAGGCGTCCGATTGATGAGATAGCATGCAGTCATCACAGCATCACTCCAAAATCGTTTAGGCATGTTGGTATAGAACATCATGGATCTCGCCACCTCCATTAGGTGCCTGTTCTTCCTCTCAGCAACTCCATTTTGCTGTGGGGTGTATGGGCAGCTAGTTTGGTGGATGATCCCATGTTTAGCTAGATGGCTTTTGAATGCTTTGCTTGTATATTCTCCCCCATTATCTGATCTGAATACTTTGATCTTAACATTGAAATGATTAGTTATGTAGTTCTGGAAATTAATAAAAGCATCAAGCACTCTATCTTTAGTTTGAATCATAGTCAGCCAAGTATATTTGGATTTTTGATCAATGAATGTGACAAAGTACTTATGATTCTCTCTAGATATGCATGGTGCAGTCCAGACATCAGAATGTATGAGATCAAAGCAATTTTCATAAATAGTAGACGATTTTGGGAAGACAGTTTTGCAATGTTTACCAAGGATACAAGCTTCACAGCCATCATTTTTAAACACAACATTAGGTAATAAAATGTTCAAGGCACGAGAATGAGGATGACCTAATCTAGCATGCCACAATACATCATTATCTAAGACAGGAATTGAACTAAAAGCAGATAAATTTGAACTGGTCTTGATGTCTTCAAGTAGGTACAAGTCTCCTTTGTAACACCTTTGCCAATCAACTTAAGAGTCTCAATATCCTGAAACATAACCTCATTAGGGCTGAATATTACATTGCAATGTAAATCAGTAGCAACTCTTTTGACAGAAAGCAAATTTGATGCAAAAGATGGCATATAAAATGCTTTGGTATCTCTATCAAACAATTTAATGGTTCCTTCACCCTGAATGGGAATTCTATCACCATTAGCAATTTTAACATGTCCTAAAACAGGTTTAATGTTCTCAATTAACTCAGCATTACTAATCATATGATGAGAGGCGCCAGAGTCTATTATCACAGGTTTGATGCTACTAGATGCATTCATATTAGTTGTAAGAGCATGAGGAGCACTAGACAATCTATATGATGCATTTAGAGAATAACCAAGAGTTTTACCAGACTCCCTTAAGGCTTTGATGAGAGCTTCAATGTCAGATTTCTTGACATTCTCATTGTGTGCTCCATCACTAGTAGCCTTGGCGCGCATAGGGTAGAGGTCTCTCCCACATCACCAGAGAAGTTGGCTTTTGCATCAGTTCGGAACTTCTGGGGCTTGAGGTGTGGGTGAGAATCCAGCACTTGTCTCTCCCATGACCTTTCTTCTTGCAGTGGTCACACTCCCACACCTTCTTGTCTCCAGGTTTGTATTGTCCTTGTTTGCTGCGCCTTCAACAGGGCCTCTACACCTTCAGCTTTATTTGCAAGGATGAGCTCTCCCTTTCCTCCAAATAGCCCCACTGATCCTTGCTCCTTTTGTATCTGAGCACACAACTCCTCTAGAGATGGAAGCTTGTCGCTCCTCAAAATGTGCTTAATCAGATCACCATACACCGGGTTGAGAGTAAAGAGCAAGGCAAACACCTTATCTTGTTCTTTTCTCTCATTCATCACTTCCGGATCCACACTGGATGGCCTCAACATCTCCATCTCTGCCCACAGTGACCTGAACTTCCCAAAGTGAGTAGAGAAGTCAGTGTCCTCTTGGGAGAGAGTGTTGATAGCCCTCTTGACTTCAAACACCCTACTGATGTTGGATATGTTCCCATACACTTTCTTAAGTGTTTCCCAAAGTTCTTTGGAGGTTTCACAGTAGGAATAAGCTTCTAAGATAGGCGCATCTAGGCTGTTTTGAATGATTGAAAGCACCATGAGGTCCTCCTGACCTTTCTTCCTATCACCTTCAGCCGCACTAGCCTCTTCTTTGCCATCCTCTCCTAGGACAGTCTTGGTTGTAGCCTTGCCCTCCACGCACTCCCAAAGACCTCTGCCTCCTAGTGCTGTCTTAGCAAGCCTTGACCATAGCAAGTAATTTGGACCTTTTAAAGTCACTGGTATCGACACCATCTTTGAGTGAGTTTCCATTTTTGGCAAATTTTTAAGCTGGAAATCAAGAACAAGTGAAGAACACCAAGAACTTTGCCAAAATAGAAAAGAAAGATTCAGAGTTTTGCGGAAAAGTAAGAAAAGAAAATAAGAGAATTGGTTCCAAGAGCTTTTAGTGCTCTGATACCATGAGAGAATGTAAAGATTAAGGAGAGATTAAGAGAAGATTATGATAACCATTGTGAGAATTCAAGAGAAAGAGAGAGAGGAGTTTGCGAGAGAGAGAAGTAAAGAAAGAGGAAACTGTTTCCTTTATTGATTTAGTTCATCACACACATACATAAATAGCTAAATCGACATACAAGAAGAAGTAATAAACAAAGGAGCTCAGACTGCGCAGACTGAGCTTGGATAGTGACAGCTCAGGAACGGCTATGAGGCAAAGTGACATGTGATCTTTATATTAAACAACTCTTTGCCGACATCCCTCCTTTGTCTTGACCTTCCAACGGTATTCTTCTTCTCCTAAACCTTCCTTGGCAAGTCACTCTTTGCTTCCTTGTGGCGGTTAGGATTATTTGAATCGAGAGAGGCAATGCACATACTTGTAGAACAAGGCATTGCCATCCAAGCTCATCTTGATATATCTGATCTTGTTTATCTCCTTATGTCTTCATGTCAACACCCCTCTCGCAGCACCTTGTAGCCTTCTTCCAATGGTGTTTTGGCCTGTCTACTTCAATGGTTCCTGCCTCATTCAAGATATCAAGTGTGTACTTCCTTTGAGATATGAACAACCCCTCTTTAGAGCGGCAAAATTCAATCCCAAGGAAGTACCTTAACTCTCCCAAATCCTTAATATCAAAAGTAGATTTAAGGAAAGATTTAGTTGAGATGATACCTTCCTTGTTGCTACCAGTGATGATTATGTCATCCACATATACCAGAATGACTATGATGCCTTCCTTGCTGGTGAGCGTGAAGAGAGAATGGTCTGCTTGTGATTTCACAAAGCCTCTTCCATTCAAGGTTGAGCTTAGCTTGTGGTACCATGCTCTTGGAGATTGTTTCAATCCGTAGATGGCCTTCCTGAGTCTAAGCACATTTCCTGGTTTCACCATGTCTTCAAGGCCAGGAGGAGGTCTCATGTATACTTCATCATCTAACTCTCCTTGAAGAAATGCATTCTTCACATCCATTTGCCACAAGTCCCACTCCAAGTTGACCGCAAGTGAGAGTAGGATTCTTATGGTGTGCAGTTTTGCCACTGGTGCAAATGTATCCAAGTAATCTTCACCATAAACTTGAGTGTAGCCTCTTGCCACCAGTCTGGTTTTCTTCCTCTCTGGTTTTCCATTGGCTCCATACTTGATTGTGAAGATCAGCCGGCTTGTCACTGCTTTCTTTCCTTTGGGAAGCTCACTTTCAAAGTAAGTTCCATTCTTTTCCATAGCTCCCATCTCATCTCCAACAGATGCTCCCCACTCCTCATCTTGCATGGCTTCCTCATATGTCTTTGGAATCCATTCTTGATCCACTTCGGTGATGAAAGCTTGATGCTCTGCTGGGTGTGAGCTAGTGAGCATACTGCACTAATGGTGATAATTTGTATGGATTAAGAGAGTATGAGTGGAGATTTGTTAAGAACTATATGAAGAACAAAGAGATAAACCGAGAGAGAGACAAGAAAGAGAGGAGAGAGGTTTGCGCAAAGTACAAGAGAGAGATGAGGAAAATATTTCCCTTGCTTGATTCAGAACATGTTACAAGATATTTAAGGACCAACACATGAGCAAATCGACAATAACAGATACAATAAACTAATGAGAGATAGTACAAGAAGAATAAACAAATAGGAGAGAGACTGGTCGATCTTGGCTCGGCCAGACGAGTGATAGTGACCGTTCACAACGGTTCTCTGCCTCTGATCTTCCTTAGACAGACCCGTGACTTCTTCCTCAACGACTCTATTCTTCTTGTATCGACATCCCCTCTTGTTTCTAGTCAATGTATCCTTCCTTGGTGATTTAAATAAGACTCTTCCTTGCCTTGCACGACACACAATAGTAAACCATCAACTCTTCATGCGCATGCATTGTCTCTTATTCATCACCACTGTCTATGCTAGCTTCATGTCTTCACTCCTTATTATTGCTTCATGTCAACACTCCCCCTCAAGCTTGACCATAGGTATTGATCAAGCTTGGAAACCATGAAGCATTCCCTCATTAAAACCTTTACTTGGAAAAACACTTGGGATAAAAACCAAGCAAAGGAAAAAGAGTAGAATCCTTCATGACTAAGGGGATCAGTGACAGGTGAGGTCTATGAGTCCAAGCTTAGGATGGATGAACTCACAAACCTTGCTACTGGCTGCCTTGGTGAAGATGTCAGCCAGTTGATCCTCACTCCGAGTGTAGCATGGAAGGATCACTAGCTGCTCCACTGCTTGTCTTACTTTGTGGCAGTCCACCTCTATGTGCTTAGTCCTCTCATGGAAGACTGAGTTGCTTGCGATGTGTATTGCTGCTTGGTTGTCACAATGCATGGTCATTGGTGTACTGATCTCAATGCCCAAATCCTTGAGTAGACCTTTGATCCATATCAGCTCACTGGTAAGTTTCCTCATTGCTCTATATTCTGCTTCAGCACTTGAGCAAGATACCACCTTTTGCTTCTTACTCTTCCATGTGACTAGATTCCCTCCAATGAATGTGCAATACCCTGTGGTTGATCTTCTGTCTACTCTGTCTCCAGCCCAATCAGCATCACAATATCCCACAACTTCAGTACTCTTGTTACACGCCATCCAAACTCCTTGACCTGGCGCCTCTCTTAAGTATCTCAAGATCCTTTCTACCATGTTCCAATGGTGCACCTTAGGAGCTCCCATGTGTTGACTCACTTGGTTCACAGCAAAGCACACATCTGGTCTGGTAATGGTTAGATAGATGAGCTTGCCCACCATTCTTCTATACTTCTTGATATCTTGAAATGGAGTAGATTCATACTCCCCCTCTCGCAGCACCTTGTAGCCTTCTTCCAATGGTGTTTTGGCCTGTCTACTTCCAATGGTTCCTGCCTCATTCAAGATATCAAGTGTGTACTTCCTTTGAGATATGAACAGCCCCTCTTTAGAGCGGCAGAATTCAATACCTAGGAAGTACTTTAACTCTCCCAAATCCTTAATATCAAAAGTAGATTTGAGAAAAGATTTAGTTGAGATGATACCTTCCTTGTTGCTACCAGTGATGATTATATCATCAACATACACCAGTATAACTATGATGCCTTCCTTGCTGGTGAGAGTGAAGAGAGAATGGTCTGCTTGAGACTTCACAAAGCCTCTTCCATTCAATGTTGAGCTTAACTTGTGATACCATGCTCTTGGAGATTGTTTCAATCCGTAGATGGCCTTCCTGAGTCTAAGCACATTTCCTGGTTTCACCATGTCTTCAAGGCCAGGAGGAGGTCTCATGTATACTTCATCATCTAACTCTCCTTGAAGAAATGCATTCTTCACATCCATTTGCCACAAATCCCACTCCAAGTTGACGGCAAGTGAGAGTAGGATTCTTATGGTGTGCAGTTTTGCCACTGGTGCAAATGTATCCAAGTAATCTTCACCATACACTTGAGTGTAACCTCTTGCCACCAGTCTGGTTTTCTTCCTCTCGGGCTTTCCATTGGCTCCATACTTGATTGTGAAGAGAAGCCGACTTGTCACTGCTTTCTTCCCTTTGGGAAGCTCACTTTCAAAGTATGTTCCATTCTTTTCCATAGCTCCCATCTCCTCTCCAACAGATGCTCCCCACTCTTCATCTTGTATGGCTTCCTCATATGTCTTTGGAATCCATTCTTGATCCAATTCGGTGATGAAGGCTTGATGTTCTGCTGGATAGTGAGCTAGTGAGCATACTGCACTGATTGGATGTGCCACGGCTTTAGCATTGAAGTAAACCCTTGTGTTGATCCATTCTGAAGCTGGCTGTCTCCTGTTCCTGTACTCCTTCTCAAGTTTGTATTTGATCAGCTTGATTGTTGTCACTTGGTTCCTCATGAGTTTCTGTGGCTGCTTGTGGTTGTGATCCCATCTCTTCTTGATCATGGATACTCCTGAGTTCTCTTCAGGCTGAACTTGCGCAGTTTGATCATCTCCATGGCCCCCTTCATGATCATGATGAGATACTCCAACTTCTTCCACTACTTCTTCAGCAGCCCGAGTGGAGGTCTCCCTGACCCTTTCTGATGCCTTTGGTAGACTGATGCCAAGTCTCTCCATAATGGTTCTCAGGTTGTTAGCTCTATCAGTGGCTGATTGAGAGAGATCTTTGAGCTCATCCCAACTCTTTTCATCATAGTAGCCGGTTGATTCCATGAACTTAACATCCCTTGATACCAGAACTCTTCTAGTCTCTGGTACATAACATTTGTAACCCTTCTGGTGGGTTGAATACCCAATGAACATTGCCTTTCTACTCTTGGCCTCCAGCTTGTTTCTAAGCTCTCCTGGAATCAAAACAAACACACACACCCAAACACACGCAAGTGATCTATGGATGATCTAGTTTTGTTCAATACCTCATATGGAGTGGCATTGTGAAGAACTCTTGTTGGCGTGCGGTTGATAAGATAAGCAGCAGTAACCACTGCATCTCCCCAAAACCGCTTAGGCACATTGGAGTGGAACATCATGCTCCTGGCCACTTCCATCAAGTGTCTATTCTTCCTTTCTGCCACACCATTTTGTTGAGGTGTGTAAGGACAGCTTGTTTGGTGTATGATTCCGTGTGTAGCTAGGTGTTGTTTGAAGGCTGAGCTAGTGTATTCACCACCATTATCTGATCTAAGAATTTTAATCTTAACATTGAAATGGTTAGTGACATAATTCTGAAAATTTTTAAAGGCTTCTAGTACCCTATCTTTTGATTGCAGCAAAGTAATCCAAGTGTACTTAGACTTTTCATCTATAAAAGTCACAAAATACTTATGCTGTTCTCTAGATGCACAAGGAGCAGTCCAACATCAGAATGGATTAAATCAAAGCAATTATCATAGATGGTCATTGATTTAGGAAACACATTTCTACAATGTTTTCCTAATATACAAGCCTCACAATCGCTTTTAAAAGTAATACTAGGCAACAGGATGTTCAAGGCATGAGAATGAGGATGTCCTAATCTAGCATGCCATATTACATCTTTAGGGAATTCAGAAACAGAATTGAAATAGCAAGATAAATCAGAAGCTGGTCTTGTGTCCTCAAGCAAGTACAAGTCTCCCTTGGTAACACCTTTCCCAAGCAACTTACTAGAATCAATATCCTGAAAAGACACACTGTTAGGCCTGAAAGTAACTTGACAATTCAAATCATTAGTCACTCTTTTAACCGACAGCAGGTTAGAAGCAAATGTGGGCATGTAAAAAGCTTTAGACACTTTGTCAAACAATTTTAGATCACCAACTCCTTCTATTGGAATTTTATCTCCATTTGCTATCATCACATTTCCTAAGGCAGGTTGAATGTTTTTAATCAAGCTTAAATCACTAATCATATGGTGTGATGCACCAGAATCAATAATCAGAGGTTTAGCAGTTTAAAAAACACTCATAGAGCTACCAACAGTGTGAGAAGCACTAAGAGAAGTACCAAGAGTTTTAGGTATACCAGATTCTTTTAAGGCCTTGATGAAAGCACTTAAGTCAGACTTTGTGATGATCTCATCTAGATTGGCCCTTGGTGTAGCATAGACTGATGCAGAGGTCATGGCACTCCCCACGCCACTGCTGCTTGCTCCCATAGGGTGTGGTGTGGTCGGCTCTGCCCCATCAGTTGAAAGGTTTGCTCTTGCATCCTGGTGCTGAGGGCGAGTTTCCCTGAACTTGTTTGGCTTCAAGTGAGGGTGAAGAAGCCAGCACTTGTCCTTTAGGTGACCTCTCTTCTTGCAATGGTCACAGATCAAGACTTTCTTCTCCTCTTGCTTGTATGCCTTGTTGGCCACAGCTTCTTCAGCCTGGTGAGCCATGTTCAGGTCTCCTTTGTTGCCAAATAAGCCCACTGATCCTTCCTCTTTCTGGATTTGAGCGCATACTTCATCCAGGTCAGGAAGCTTGTCAGATCTCAAGATATGCTTAATCAAGCTACCATAAGATGGGCTGAGGGTGAGCAGCAGTCCAAACACTTTATCCTCTTCACGCCTGGTTAGGAGAGTGGTAGGATCTGTTGTGTGTGGCCTTAGTATCTCCATCTCTGCCCAAAGAGACCTGAACTTGCCAAAGTGAGGTTGGAACTCTCCATCTCCTTGGTTAAGGGCGCCAATGGCTCTTTTCACTTCAAATACTCTAGTAAGGTTGGAGACATTTCCATAGACCTTGTAGAGAGTATCCCACAGCTGCTTGGTAGTCTCACAGTAGGAGTAAGACTCCATTATTGCTGGTTCAAGAGAGCTGAGGAGAGCTGAGAGCACCATGAGGTCTTCTTGACTCCATTTTTCTTCATCAGCTACCACCACTACCTCTTTTCCATCTTCTCCTTGGGTGATTTGCTTTGGAGCAGCTTCTGTTGTAGCATACTTCCATAAACCTCTTCCTCCAAGGGCTCTCTTCACCATCCTTGCCCAGAAGAGGTAGTTAACCCCTTTCAAGGTCACAGGTATGTTGAGATGTTTGTTGTTGTTGTTGTTTTCTTCCATTCTTCCTTCAGAATCGCCAAGAACTTTTCAAGAACAGGAGAGAGAAAGTTTAAAGAAAAAGATTGAAACAAGAACAGAGTGTTTGCGGAAGTTTGATTTAGGTTCAAGAGCTTTGTTGCTCTGATACCATGATAATTTGTATGGATTAAGAGAGTATGAGTGGAGATTTGTTAAGAACTATATGAAGAACAAAGAGAAACCGAGAGAGAGACAAGAAAGAGAGAGAGAGAGGTTTGCGCAAAGTAACAAGAGAGAGATGAGGAAAATATTTCCCTTGCTTGATTCAGAACATGTTACAAGATATTTAAGGACCAACACATGAGCAAATCGACAATAACAGATACAATAAACTAATGAGAGATAGTACAAGAAGAATAAACAAATAGGAGAGAGACTGGTCGATCTTGGCTCGGCCAGACGAGTGATAGTGACCGTTCACAACGGTTCTCTGCCTCTGATCTTCCTTAGACAGACCCGTGACTTCTTCCTCAACGACTCTATTCTTCTTGTATCGACATCCCCTCTTGTTTCTAGTCAATGTATCCTTCCTTGGTGATTTAAATAAGACTCTTCCTTGCCTTGCACGACACACAATAGTAAACCATCAACTCTTCATGCGCATGCATTGTCTCTTATTCATCACCACTGTCTATGCTAGCTTCATGTCTTCACTCCTTATTATTGCTTCATGTCAACCAATGGGGTGTGCCACGGCTTCTGCATTGAAGTACACTCTTGTCTTAGTCCAATCTGAAGCTGGTTTCCTGATCCTTGTACTTCTTCTAGGTTGTATCTGCTCAGGTTCTGTTTTCAGCTTCAGTGACTCCGGTTGGTGCTATCATCTCATCTTGATCATGAGATACTGAGGTTTCTTGAGGTTGCATTGGTTGTTGCTCAGTACTATCACCCCCTTCAGGATCAAGATGAGTGATCTCAACATCTGTAGCTGCTTCTTCAGTAGCTTTGTGTTGAACCTCACTGACCGGGGCTGGTGATCTAGACAAACTGATGCCAAGCCTCTCCATCACCACTCTAAGGTTACTTGCTCTGTCCGAGGCAGATTGAGATAGATTTTCAAGCTCTTCCCAACTCCTCTCAGCATAATAGCCTTTTGATTCCAGAAACTTCACATCCTTTGACACTAGGACCCTTCTTGTCTCTGGAACATAACACTTGTATCCCTTCTGATGTGTAGAGTAGCCAATAAAACATAGCCTTAGTGCTCTTAGGTTCTAGGCTTGTCCTTAGTTCTCCTGGTACAAAGACAAAGCAAACACACCCAAAAACCCTCAAATGATCTATGGAAGGTTTAGTTTTGTTCAGTACCTCATATGGTGTGGAATCAAGTAGGACTCTTAGGGGGAGTGCGGTTGATAAGGTAAGTGGCAGTGACAACTGCATCACCCCAAAACCTCTTAGGGACATTTGCATGAAACATAATGCTCCTGGCCACCTCCATAGATGCCTATTCTTCCTTTCAGCCACACCATTTTGTTGTGGAGTATAGGGACAGCTAGTTTGATGTATGATTCCATGCGCGGCTAAGTGTTGTTTGAAGGCTGTGCTAGTGTACTCACCACCATTATCTGATCTAAGAATTTTAATCTTGACATTTGAAATGGTTAGTGATGTAGTTTTGAAAATTTTTTAAAAGCTTCTAGCACCCTATCTTTAGATTGCAACAGAGTTATCCAAGTGTACTTAGACTTTTCATCTATGAATGTCACGAAATACTTATGGTGTTCTCTAGATGCACATGGGGCAGTCCATACATCCGAATGAATCAAGTCAAAACAATTATCATAGATAGTCTTGGATTTAGGAAACACAATTCTACAATGTTTTCCTAGAATACAAGCTTCACAATCATTTTGAAAATTAACACTAGGCAACAGGATGTTTAAGGCATGAGAATGAGGATGTCCTAATCTAGCATGCCACATTACATCTTTAGGGAAATCAGAAACAGAAACAAATGCAACAGATAAATCAGATGCTGGTCTTGTGTCCTCAAGCAAGTATAAATCTCCTTTTGTGACACCTTTTCCAAGCAACTTACTTGAATCAATATCCTGAAAATACACACTGTTAGGAGTGAAAGTAACATGACAGTTTAAATCATTTGTGACTCTCTTAACAGATAACAGGTTTGAAGCAAAGGTTGGCATATAAAAGGCTTTTGATTCTTTATCAAATAGCTTAAGATCGCCAACCCCTTTAATTGGGATTTTATCACCATTAGCTATCATCACATTTCCTAAGGCTGGAACTATGTTTTTAATCAGGTTTAAATCACTAATCATATGATGTGAAGCACCAGAGTCAATTATCAATGGTTTAGCCGATTTTAACAAGTTTAAAACATCACCAGCAGTGTGGGAAGCATTGAGAGAGATACCAAGAGTTCTAGAGATACCAGATTCTTTTTAGGGCCTTGATGAGAGCATCCAAGTCAGACTTCTTGAGGAGTTCATCCAGGTTAGGCCTTGGTGTATTGTACACTGATGTAGATGCCATTGCGCTTCCACCACCTTGGTTTTGGAGTCGCCGGTTCAACACCATCAGCTGAGAAGTTAGCTCTTGCATCCTGGTACTGTGATCTTTGTGATGTGGTCATCAAATCAGTAGCTGAACCAGAAGTTCAGGAAGCCCTTCCAGATGAAGAAGAAGTCCGTCCTAAACAGGAAACCTTTCCAGAAGACGACGAAGTCCTTCCTAAACAGGAAGCCTTTCCAAAAGAAGAAGAAGTCTTTCCAAACCGGACCAACCAGGATATGTGTTCAGTCAAGACGATGTATCTCACTAACCCGGAGGAGTTTAGACATGAAACCAATTTTCATGCGTTCTACACTCAACAAGGAGACAAGCCCAATTGGAAGAAACCCCAAAGCTACTCAGACCAGGAAGATATGAATTTTACAAACCGGAGGTTCCCCAGCCCATCCACCTGCGAGTATCCCAGTTTAGAAGATGTTTCAAGCCCAACGAAGAAGCGTTCTGACCCAAACCAAATCATGCACTTCAAGAAGAATCTCTTAGCTTTCCAGCAAGCCAGAATGAAGAGAAAAGTCCACGGAAATCTGAAGTTATGGTCCAATCTCTAAAACCGGTCAAACCAGTTCTGCACCTGCCTTATTTGGAGTCTCACCGGTTCAATCTTTGCCAACCAAGACTTGGCGACCAGGAGAGATTATTTACCATCCAGAAGCTGCTTCAACATTCATTCCATGCTCCAGCACCCAGTGGATCAGGCGGATCTACTCTTGCTATTACTTGCCTTATTTGGAGTCATTTGCCATCAATTCCCAACAGCTCTTTCTGAGCCAAGACTACAAGGATTTCGACAAAGTATTCAACATTAAAGATGTTCCCAAGAAGCTTACCTATTCCCTCAAACCGTCCAGATACAAAACCAGAATCAAATCCCTTGAAGAAAGCCATTGGAACCAAGATATTCTCCAACGGCTAGTTTATCGGTTTTCCTTATTTGTTTGCTTCTTTCTTTGTTCTAGTTTTCTAGCTAAGTTATGGCACGAGCCTATATAAGCTCTGTCTAGTATTTCATTGTAAATTACCTTTCAACCAATCAAGAAATAATTTAAGTTTATCTTTTATCAAAGAGTTTCTTTGCATAAAAATCTGTTCTTTAGTTTCAAAGTGTGAGAAACATTTGAAGACTATAGAGCTCGTGGTTCATAGGTTCATTGAGAGATTCAAGAGCCTTGAGACACAGATTGAGAGAGTCAATCAACACCCACGGATTGAGAGAGTCAATCAAAACTTCACCTCCATCTCTACCAACACCCCACCTTCCGCGAGCTAAGCTTGGAATCTGCTGATCATCAAGTGATCTAAAGTTGGAGTGATTCCAGTCTTACATCATCTGGTATCAGAGCTTCAAAAGCTCCTATCTATCAGGTTGCATCTATCCTATCTCTTTTATTTGCAATCATTTTTAGTTTCATTTTTTTTGTCTTCATAAATAAAATAAAAAAATCATAAAAATTGTCTTGCTATTATTTCTGTTCTTGTTATTTGAATTCCAGAAAATTGAAAACCATAAAAAGTTTGTTCATGTTCTAGTTGCTGTTTTGATTCAGTTTATTATTCATAAAACCCATAAAAATTGTTATTTGCTTGATTTTAAATTTCTGCCATTGTTGCTGTTTTTTTTGTTCTTGTTGTTCTTAAGAAAATAAAAAAAAAAAAAGAAGAAGTTTTGTTAGTTTGATCCACGAAATTCTTTTGAAATATCAGTCTAGTTGTTTGCATTCATTCCCCCAGCTCCCATTGCCATATTTAAATTTTTGCATTTAGTTTATTTCCTAGTTTCCTTTTTCGGTTTGCTTGCATATAAAAAAAAAAAATTGTTCTTTGTTTCTATTAATCTGAAAACCAAAATAAAAAGTTAAATTTTCTTGTTTGTGTTTATATATTTCGTGCATACCATATTGCTTGCATTTAAAAAAAAAAAAAAAGGAAAAGAATATTGCATCATATTTATTTTACTTAATTTCTGTCCAAGCATATAGTTTAGCCATTGTTATTATTGTTTCACTTGTCTTTGACTCTTGAACCCATTAGAGCATTTAACCCACGAGTTGTGTGTTATATCAGGAACCATGGGAGATGAAGAACAAAGTGATTGTGATTGGGAGCAAGAAGAACAATTGTTGTCTGATGAAGAGAGTGGTTATGAAGAAGATCAGTGGACAGATGATTGTTCCAACACTGATTATGATGATGATCCAGATGGTGGAGAGCTTGAACCAGAACCACCAGACCATTGTCAAGACAACACCAGCTCTACGGATTGGTCTAGAGAAGAAGCTGACCAGAGAGATAACCATGAGGGCGAGTTATATCATGAGGAAACTGGATCCGAGATCAGCCTAGAAGAACACAACCAGCATGAAGAGGAGATTCATGAAGTAGAAACAGAGGATTGTTTCAATGAAGAGGCTGAGCCAGAAAAGGTTTATCAAGAAGATGGCTTTGATTATAACTCAGAACATGAGGAGTCTTATGTTGAAGAGAGGCCATGGTGTGAAGTACCATACTCTGATCATGAAGAAGAGGATGAAGAGGAGTCTCGTTCCAAAGAAATACCATGGTGTGAGCTACCTTATTCTGATCAGGAGGATGATCACCAAGTTGAAACTGATGCTCAAGTCAGTTTAGACTACTCTGAAGAAGGTTATGGAGATGAACCGGAAAGCCATCCAGATTCTGCTGAAGAGAGTGAAGTCTTTAGTGAGGCTGGAAGAGATGATGATGATGAGTATGAGCCAAGATACATCACATATTCAGGCTATAACCAAGGGCAAGAAGACTACTTCAGATGGGAGAAAGATATGGAGGATTGGTTCCAAGCCCACAATATTCCAGAGAAGAAGAAGACACTGTATGCTGAAGCAACTTTAATCAAGAATGCTTATGTGCATTGGGAACAAGACAGTTGTGTACGGTTTGAGCTTGAGCTACCAGAGTACTCTTGGAAGAGATGAAGGAATTTCTACATAAGGATTTTGTAGAAGATGCTGAGTTCATCCAAGAAGCAGAAGAAGAAAATTATGCCGAGCCAGAGAGATTGATCATGGCAGTCAGGTCCACCCCTAAGGCTAAACCCAAGAAGACTTGTGATCCCAAGCCGAGGAATATTCTGTGTGACCCATCTACCAGCAAGAGTAAGGCTAAGGAAGCTGTGAAACTTAAACCAAAGGAACCTAAAGCTGTGAAGAAGAAGATTAACCAGCAAGAGAAGGGTTCATACCAGAGTTCACTGCAAGCTCCAAAGGTACAAGACACATATCCAGGAGCAAAGAAAGTCTTGCAAGTACCCAAGAAGAAAGCAGAGCAAAAACAGATCATTGGAAAGCAACCCAATGAAGTGATAGCTAAAACTCCAATCAGTGAAGCTCCACATGGACGACCAGGAACAGCCAATCAAGGTAAGTCCCATAACTATAATATTCTCAAGGATAAGACATGTTATAGATGTCATAAAAGAGGACACTTTGCTGTAGCTTGTCCAACTAAGAAATCATTGAAAGAAACATCACTAGAAAAGAAAACTGATTTATCTAAAATTAGTGATAGTTTTATTCAATCTGATTTATTGGTTCAAAATTCTTGTGTGATGCACTTGTCTTTGCCAAAAAGTTTTGATCCAGGAATACTTAAAATAGAAGATCATCCAAACCAAGATCAAAAGTTGCAAGGAAGGCAGCAAACCAACACAAGCAGCCCAAAGAAGAAAATAATTCTTCAGCTTGTGGAAGCTATCAAAGTAAGTCTGGAAATTTCACATTTTGTTTATAAGTGTCCAAACACAGATATAATGCACTTGCTTCTTGTCCAAAATGGTGAGATTATTTCAGGTTGCAAAGAAGAAAGCTTCAAAGAAATCCCACCGGATACTCTTTTGTTGCTAGGAAAATCAATTCCAAGAGAGACCAGAAACGTGGCCAAAGAAACCTTGAAGATCCATCCACTCCAGAAGAGATTCAATGGCCATAAGCATAGTAGAGGCGTGATCCTTTCACACTTTGTCAAAGAAGAGCCACCAGATGCACCATGCATCACCAAACAAAAATTGTATCAAGGTAAGGTTCTAAACTCCCAAAAGAGAATGAAACCTGACTTGCTCTATTGTGGTGTATCAGGTTATCCAGTTTTGAGGTCAAAACCTTTACAAGGGGAGGGAATGATGTGGTCATCAAATCAGTAGCTGAACCAGAAGTTCAGGAAGCCCTTCCAGATGAAGAAGAAGTCCGTCCTAAACAGGAAACCTTTCCAGAAGACGACGAAGTCCTTCCTAAACAGGAAGCCTTTCCAAAAGAAGAAGAAGTCTTTCCAAACCGGACCAACCAGGATATGTGTTCAGTCAAGACGATGTATCTCACTAACCCGGAGGAGTTTAGACATGAAACCAATTTTCATGCGTTCTACACTCAACAAGGAGACAAGCCCAATTGGAAGAAACCCCAAAGCTACTCAGACCAGGAAGATATGAATTTTACAAACCGGAGGTTCCCCAGCCCATCCACCTGCGAGTATCCCAGTTTAGAAGATGTTTCAAGCCCAACGAAGAAGCGTTCTGACCCAAACCAAATCATGCACTTCAAGAAGAATCTCTTAGCTTTCCAGCAAGCCAAGAATGAAGAGAAAAGTCCACGGAAATCTGAAGTTATGGTCCAATCTCTAAAAACCGGTCAAACCAGTTCTGCACCTGCCTTATTTGGAGTCTCACCGGTTCAATCTTTGCCAAACCAAGACTTGGCGACCAGGAGAGATTATTTACCATCCAGAAGCTGCTTCAACATTCATTCCATGCTCCAGCACCCAGTGGATCAGGCGGATCTACTCTTGCTATTACTTGCCTTATTTGGAGTCATTTGCCATCAATTCCCAACAGCTCTTTCTGAGCCAAGACTACAAGGATTTCGACAAAGTATTCAACATTAAAGATGTTCCAGAAGAGCTTACCTATTCCCTCAAACCGTCCAGATACAAACCAGAATCAAATCCCTTGAAGAAAGCCATTGGAACCAAGATATTCTCCAACGGCTAGTTTATCGGTTTTCCTTATTTGTTTGCTTCTTTCTTTGTTCTAGTTTTCTAGCTAAGTTATGGCACGAGCCTATATAAGCTCTGTCTAGTATTTCATTGTAAATTACCTTTCAACCAATCAAGAAATAATTTAAGTTTATCTTTTATCAAAGAGTTTCTTTGCATAAAAATCTGTTCTTTAGTTTCAAAGTGTGAAACATTTGAAGACTATAGAGCTCGTGGTTCATAGGTTCATTGAGAGATTCAAGAGCCTTGAGACACAGATTGAGAGAGTCAATCAACACCCACGGATTGAGAGAGTCAATCAAAACTTCACCTCCATCTCTACCAACACCCCACCTTCCGCGAGCTAAGCTTGGAATCTGCTGATCATCAAGTGATCTAAAGTTGGAGTGATTCCAGTCTTACATCATCTTGGTTCCTTGAACTTGTTTGGCTTTAGGTGAGGGTGCAGGATCCAGCACTTGTCTTTGAGATGACCCTTCTTCTTGCAGTGGTCACAGATCAAGGACTTCCTATCCTCATGCTTGTAGGCAGCTTTGTTGGCAACAATCTCCTCAGCTTGATGCGCCATGTTTAAGTCTCCTTTGCTTCCAAACAAGCTTACTGACCCTTCTTCCTTCTGGATTTGTGCACAAACATCATCTAGGTAGGTCGGGAGTTTATCAGCTCTTAAGATGTGTTTGATTAGTGCTCCATAGGATGTGTTGAGGGTGAGAAGCATTCCAAAGACTTTGTCTTCTTCACGCCTGGCTAGGAGAATGTCAGGATCCACAGTGTGAGGTCTCAGCAGCTCCAGCTCGGCCCAAAGAGATCTGAACTTGCCAAAGTGTGATTGAAACTCCATGTCCCCTTGGTTGAGACCTTGAGAGCTTTCTTCACTTCAAAGACCCTTGTCAGGTTGGAAACATTCCCATACACTTTGTACAGAGTGTCCCATAGCTGCTTGGTGGTCTCACAGTAGGAGTAGGACTCCATGATTGCGGGTTCAAGAGAACTAAGGAGAGCTGAGAGCACCATGAGGTCTTCTTGGCCCCATTTGTCTTCATCAGCTTCTTCTTTCTCTTTTCCCTTCTCTTCTTGGACAGTAGGCTTTGTGGGTGCTTCAGTTGTTGCATACTTCCACAAGCCTTTGCCTCAAGAGCTCTCTTTCACCATCCTGGCCCAGAAGAGGTAATTAACCCCTTTCAAGGTCACAGGAATGTTGAGATGTTTGTGGTTGCTGTTGTGTTCATCCATCTTCTTCAAATCGCCAAGAACAGGAGAGAGAAAGTTTGTGAGATGAATTTGAAACAAGAACAGAGTAGATTTGCGGAAGAGAAATAGGTTTCAAGAGCTTGATGCTCTGATCCATGATAAATTGTATGAATCAAGAGTGTATGTGTGAAGATTAATCAAGAACAGAGTGAGAATCCGAGAGAGAGAGAGAGAGAGTGATATTGCGCAAGAGAGAAAAATAAAGAAAGAATATTATTTCCTTACTTGATATGTTTCTAGAATGAGTATTTAAAGAGAGACAAGGGAGACATAGATCAGTCGACAATAATAAACAAAGATATCCTAGAAAAATATTATAAACTAGACTACTCTTGGACTGGAATGCACAGACTTGGTCAGGTGGAGAGCGACAGGGCCTAACGATGGGTGGGAGAGATCTTGAATCATTAACCAACCCGTGACTTTGCTTCTCAACGTCTCTCTTCTTCCTATTGTCGATCAGAGATATTCTTCTTGCCATCTCTTGACTTTAAGTCACCTTCTCTCCAAGTCTTGCTCTCCAAGGTAGGTTAGGTTGTACGGACAGACGTGTCTTCCAAGGTAAGTTGATTCTTTGCTTATTCTAACCATGCTGATCTATCTTACTCCTTTACGCCATTCTTGATCTTACTATCATGACTAATACTCTTTATTTCTTCATGTCAACAAATAAATCTCACAGGAGTTTTGTAAGTAAGAAGATATCCCACTTTCTATCCAGATGATTCCAGATTAGCCTGTTCGGACATATGGCAATATCTCATGATTCTTATCAAACCAGGATGAACCACGATCTAAGAATCTTTATTTGGAACCACTAATCAGTGGATAATAACCAGGAAGTTGAATAAATCACATAGGAGTTGTGAGTAAGAAGATATCCCACTTTCTATCCAGATGATCCAGATTGGCCTGTTCGGACATATGGCAATATCTTCATGATTCTTATCAAACCAGGATGAACCACGATCTAAGAAGCTTTATTTGGAACCACTAATCAGTGGAGAATAACCAGGAAGTTGAATAAATCTCATAGGAGTTGTGGTAAGAAGATATCCCACTTTCTATCCAGATGATTCCAGATTGGGATGTTCGGACATATGGCAATATCTTCTGATTCTTATCAACCAGGATGAACCACGATCTAAGAAGCTCTATTGGAACCATTAATCAGTGTAGAATAACCAGGAAGTTGAATAAATCTCATAGGAGTTTGAGTAAAAAAGATATCCCACTTTCTATCCAGATGATTCCAGATTAGCCTATTCGGACATATGCCAATATCTTCATGTTTCTTATCAAACCAGGATGAACCACGATCTAAGAAGCTTTATTTGGAACCACTAATCACTGAGAATAACCAGATAGTTGAATAAATCTCATAGGAGTTGTGAGTAAGAAGATATCCCACTTTCTATCCATATGATTCCAGATATTAGCGTGTTCGGACTATGGCAATATCTTCATGATTCTTATCAAACCAGGATGAACCACGATCTAAGAAGCTTTATTTTGGAACCACTAATCAGTGGAGAATAATCAGGAAGTTGAATAAATCTCATAGGAGTTGTGAGTAAGAAGATATCCCACTTTCTATCCAGATGATTCCAGATTAGCCTGTTCGGACATATGTCAATATCTTCATGATTCTTATCAAACCAGGATGAACCAATATATAAGAAAGCTTGATTGGGAACCAATAATCAGTGGAGAATAACCAGGAAGTTGAATAAATCTCACAGGAGTTGTGAGTAAGAGATATCCCACTTTATATCAAGATGATTCCAGATTAGCCTGTTCAGACATATGGCAATATCTTCATGATTCTTATCAAACCAGGATGAACAACGATCTAAGAAGCTTTATTTGGAACCACTAATCAGTGGAGAATAACCAGGAAGTTGAATAAGTCTCATAGGAGTTGTGATTAAGAAGATATCCCACTTTCTATCCAGATGATTCCAAATTAGCCTGTTCGGACATATGGCAATATCTTCATGATTCTTATCAAACCAGGATGAACCACGATCTAAGAAGCTTTATTTGGAACCACTATCAGTGGAGAATAACCAGGAAGTTGAATAAATCTCATAGGAGTTGTGAGTAAGAAGATATCCCACCTTTCTATCCAGATGATTCCAGATTAGCCTGTTCGGACATTATGGCAATATCTTCATGATTCTTATCAAACCAGGATGAACCACGATCTAAGAAGCTTTATTTGGAACCACTAATCAGTGGAGGATAACCACGAAGTTGAATAAATTTCATAAGTGTTGTGAGCAAGAAGATATCCCACCTTCTATCCAGATGATTCCAGATTAGCATGTTCGGACATATGCCATTATCTTCATGATCTTATCAAACCAGGATGAACCACGATCTAAGAAGCTTTATTTGGAACCACTAATCAGTGGAGAATAACCTGAAGTTGAATAATCTCACAGGAGTTGTAAGTAAGATATCTCCACTTTCTATCCAGATGATGCCAGATTAGCCTGTTCGGACATTATGGCAATATCTTCATGATTCTTATCAAACCAGGATGAACCACGATCTAAGAAGCTTTATTTGGAACCACTAATCAATGGAGAATAACCAGGAAGTGAATAAATCTCATAGGAGTTGTGAGTAAGTGAAGATATCCCACTTTCTAATC
>NW_026616278.1:0-27438 GCF_000801105.2 Raphanus sativus | reverse complement strand
CGGTTTTTAGTATTTTAATAAATGCTGTATTAAAATAAATAAAAATAAAAAGAGAATAAAATACGAGATTATTTTTTCCCAGTAAGAATATATCAAACTTTTTTCACAATATTTGTAATTTTTTCGGGTCCATAGTGAACCAGATCGATTCAGAAATGAATCATATTATCTAAAATATTGTAAAATAATAAAAATAAACTATTATTAAATAATATATTTTTTTAAGAATTTGAAGTTTATATTACTTGGAATTTTTTTTTAAAAATAATAATAAAGGTTTTAACCCCAAAAATATTAAAATAAATCATAACTAAATATATAAACTAGAATACACATAATTTCTCTTAGATATTTATGGTTTTTGGTCATGCCGGGTCTATTCTTTCGGCTAAAATTTGGATCCAACTAGGTGCTTATAAATATTTGGTTTGGTTTCAGCTCGGATACTTTTAGATCGGTTACTGTTCAAATTTTTTGGATCCGGGTAAAATGTTCAAGCCTAAATGATAGCTAGAATGTTGTTTTGTTATGATTTCTTGGACACATGATAGGTCCGAATGATATCCGCAATTTCAGTATATAAACACTGGAGAATTAAAAATGCAGTTACAATTCAATTGCGGTTCATGTATTATGTGGGATAAGTCTGGTGTTGATAGAATAAGCTGTACAACATATTTTTTTATCTGGTAAAAATATTTTCGTATTTTAATAGATAAATATATATAAGACAATGTGATACATTTTTTAATTTATAATTTACATAATTCTGATTTTTTGCATAAAAAATAAGGTCACTAGTTTCGGCGAACTTAACCTTTTTAGCCAAATTTGTATTTAGTTCAAATACTGTAGAACTTCTATAACTAATAATGTTGGGACTTTAAAGTTTCATTAATTTATAGAGATATTAATTTGCAAAAAAAATATTTATTTAGTTTTTTTATTTTAAGATATATTTATTCTAAGATAAGAAAAATATTTGGTTTTAGTGTATAAAAATTATTTTGAAATTGGACATTTATAGTTATTTTATTTTAATTATATGGTGACATTGCATAGAAATTTAATGTGGTTTTTAGATATAATATTACTAAATATCATCAAAATATATTAAGTGTAAGAAAATATAAAGATAATGTCATTGTGAATATAAAACAAACAATATAATAATAGATGTTACTTATATAAAATATGACATAATATAAATTGTTAATTTATAATTTTAAGGAGACCATATATTATCTTATGATTTTATCGATTTTTTTTTCAAATTTTGAACCAATCCATGTTGGGAGGACAAAATTTATTAATTTGTAGAGATTATTAATTTATAGAGGTTCTCATTCATATACCAAAGACGCAGAATATAAAGGCGGACAAACTAGCACGCAGTGAAAGGAAGCAATCGTCGTTCGTTGTCCATATAGATTCAGAACTACCAAGTTGGAGGTTCTGCTCTACAATTTTTTAACACAAACTATAAAAGAAAAAAATAAGGGAACAAGTCATAGTTAGACTGGTTCGACTGACCAGTATGATCTAGTTTTTTAAAAAACTAGTTAAAATTAAGTAACTAATATTAAAATATAAACTAACATATATGATTTGAAAAGAATATACTCCAACCAAAACTGCATACAAAACTATTTATCTTAAACGTGGAAACATATAATACCTTTACTGAAATGTTTGTAATATATTGTAGTAGCTAAACTTTTTATAAAAAATGACAATGAGACCTTCTTTAAGAATTTCCATTATTTTTACATATCATTTTCTTGTTATTTTATATATTTGTAATTTTTTAAAGTTTATAAAACCATAAATATCAACGTATCACATACAAGAACCAAATTGTCTTGGTCTAATAGTAAACAAGTTCTAGCTGAAATTTCTGTTGTGGGTTCAAGTAGCATTGACGATCTAACCGTCCTTTAAAAAGATTTAGTCCATGTTTATTTGGATGCAAAATCTTGTAATACTAGTCTTTTGGAATATAAAACATTTAGGACCTCCACAGTTATAAAAAAATGTACCACATAGAAGACCATGTCTAGGCTGGGCATTTTAACTTGGACCCGAAGATCCGATCCGGAACCGATCCGAAATATCCGAGCCGGAACCGACCCAAAAATTTATAAGTACCTGTTGGGTCCAAAATTTTCTACCCGAATAGACCTGAACCTGAAAAGAACCGACCCGAATAGACCCAGACCCGAAAAAGAATCGATCCGAATAGACCCGACCCGACAAGAACTGATTCATACCCGATTTAAAAACATTAATATCCAAAACTAGGTTTGTTATGTTCTATTATCTATATTTTATTTTATGATTTAGTTGAAATATTTTTTTTATTAACAATCTTTGTTATTATTTTTGTAACATTTTCAAGTAATATAAAGCTTTAAATGTAAAAATTTAGAATTCAATTTTTTTTTAGTTTTAATAGTTTATTTTTAAGTTATTTTGAAAGATTTTAGATATATATGACATATTTTGACTAAATTTGATTAAATTTGTGTATTTTGTCTTTTTAGATCTTAAATACTCGAAGCCCGATCTAGACATGAAAAAATTATGGGTATTTACAAGTATTTTAATTATAGACCCAAATCAACTCGGACCCGATCAAGAACCGACCCGAAAATTTAGAAGTACCTGTTGGGTCCAAATGTTTAGGACCCGAAAGAATCTGGACCCGAAAGAAACCGACCCGAACCTGACCCGGAGAACCTGAACGCCTAGGCCTAACCATGTCCATGTGAAATCACTATAGCAGCTAAATAGCATTTTTTCTTTACCAATCCAAACTGTACTTGCACTTTCTTATAAAACAGTTCCAGAAATGCAGTACTTTGGTTAATTGTTCGTGATTAGTGACTGCGTTATGTTCCTGTCATAGTAAATACCGCAGCTCCAAACAATAACCTATATTGATCGATTTATTTTAGCATATCGTTCAGTAGTGAACTTGCCTATTAATCACTGGTTGTCCACACAGGGCTACATAAAACAATCAGAGTTTATAATCAGAGTTTGACAAGCATAGATCTATTTTTCTGTCTTATTGACATATTCATCACAACAATCAATATCATTCACGACCATCATCACAAAATCTCATTGTAGTACTAATATTTTTACTTTCAATTAACAATACTATACAATATGTTATTTTTCATTTACTTAAGTAACCACCAAATCATGCTACCACGAATATTCCAATCAACATGACAAATCAACATAAACCACGACAATGACTATTAATCGGATCACAGTGTCATATATGCTTTTCATTATAATAATAATCAAAACCACAACTCAAATTTGCCGTGTGGAACAAGATAAAGACATTTTATGGGTCGTGTTGAATTTTCGGGTCTTCTAGACAAAACCTGGGTTCTAGAATGGACTATAATTAGGAAAACCTAGCCTCATATTTGGATTCAAAACGGAGAATTAAATCAGGAAGGAAACCTTAAGTGAAAAAACTTACCTGAAGACTTTTCTGTCCTAGCTCAACTCTTCTCTTGCATACTCGTTGTATAATCATTGACGTATTAGAATTTTATCCTACAGTACTGTATTGATATACTATTGGATGATTGTAGCATGTACATTAAATTAATCAGTGTCGTAAACACACATAAACATCGATTCGATATATGTAAATAAGAATAAGATATACAATAACATTTGGTAAAAGTGTCTATTCTATGGTCTCTTTGAAGGGTCCAGACTCATGCAACAGCTTGATAACATAATCCACCTGCGATGTCAAAGGTTAGATTGCTTAAAGCAACGAATCATTTATTTAGTTTAAATTTACCAAATCATCATAACTCCAAATGTACCTGATCTGATTCACGTACTAAAACTCGTCTATGGCTTGCCTGAAGCCTTCATCAATAATATAATGGCAACTATATGTTTTAACTGGAAGGTAGCCCCGCTGAATCTTATGCTCACCCTGAGCTCCTGCTTCTACCGTTTTCAGATTAAGCTCTATTGCTGCTTCGATTGCCTGTGACCATCATAGTAAAACACGACTTCACAATCGTATATCTAGTGAAACATAATGTATCTAGTGAAACATACCAATGTCTGGGAACTAAAAGTTAATTTCTATGGCCATTTCTGTATCACAGAAACATCATGCTAACGAAGGAGACTCCTAAATATACACTTGAAGCAATGGGTAGATTGAGGAGGAACATACTAACAAAAACCATATGCCCTAAGGAAATCTTTGTCGGTCTGACATCCATTATCCATTTGAGGATTTATATGGTCTACAAGAAAGCTAAGAGACATTTTTGTAACAAAGAGACCAACCTGGTAATAGCACGCCTCAAAGTGGAGACTAGGATAATAGGAGTCAGGGCGACATCCCCATAGTCGCCCAAAAAGAGTATCTCCACCAATTAGATTCAATGCTCCTGCAACAGGTTCTTCGTTTTCTTCAGCAAGAACAAGCAATACTCCATCTCCCAATTTTGATGCCATGTAGTGGAAAAACTCTCTTGTTAGATAAGGTGTTCCCCATCTACAAAAAAAATCTACGTTTAGCATTGGAAAGTACGATTTTATGTATTATCAGACGAAAGATAATTGCATTCCATTACTAAACTTGTTATCAGTCGTGTTCCTGTAGAAATCATAGAATGAATCCCAGTGCCTAGCCTGCAAAAACATTTACAGAAGATGGATTGTAAATTTGATTGATTTTGGACATCAAAAACATTATTGTGTGTAATAATTTCTAGCAGATATTGATAATAAGGTCATCTCGTGGCAGTCCAGTTGCGTACCTTTATTTCATCTCCTCGCAACCGTCTCATTTTCAAGTTTTGGGTACCAATCTACTAGATGAAAAGAGAGCATTAGATGTCAGCATCGTGCTTGAAAAATATCACAAAGAAAGGATAAAATAAATAAATAAGACTATGCTGAACTAGTTTATTGATCCGCATCTCTTTCTTGCTATTTACGAACTAGTTTCATTTCATTCGATGGAAGTAACAAACCTTTTTGCGTTCTTGCCGGATGTTTTTCCTTTTGCTTTGCTTCATATCCATCAAGAATTCATCGAAACTGAAGCACCAAAGAACATTTAAAGTGAACAAAGTTAAAATCAGTGATATATCGTTAAGCATCAAAAGTTCATATCACATTTAAGTGAACAAAGTTGGATAACTTCGCAGATCATGACCATGCAGAAAGAAATGCACGAATCATAGTATAACCAAACAAAAATAAAGGTAACGATTACTTCATGGACTCAGGTATCAATCGCATCACCAAAACCCTCAAAATATATCCACAATGAAAAAACTATTAAGGGTAATAATAAATCAATTACTTTTTATAGTCACGATTCTTCCAGTGGTACTGCATTCCAATCCTCTGAGAGAAGCCTTTCTCCTTCAACTTGTTCCACTCAGCTCCAGACGGAAAAGTAATGTGCAATGATGAAACTTGCAGCTACCAAAGTGCAGACAGTAAATAAATAATGACAGGAGAAAGTAAAAACCAAAGTATAATACAATTCAAACCATGTTCCTAGTATCATTACCTTAGCAGCCAACTGGGTCATGGCAGAAACAATAGCATCAAAAACCTGGTCTTTGAAAGGAGTATCACGGATGAGAATCCTAGGTCCAGTAACAGGGGTGAAAGGAACACAAGACTGGAGCTTAGGATAATATCTTCCACCAAAACTTCGGTATGCATCAGCCCACGAGTGATCAAAAACAAATTCACCGTAGGAGTGGCTGCGACACATATTACACAACACATGAGAACAGTGATGGTTATCCAACCAAAAAGAAGATCTAAAAGAAAACCTTTTGAGATAAAGGGGAGAAACACCCAAAACATGACCAGATTCATCTTTTGCAACAATGTGTAATGGCATCCAACCTGTTTCCTGGAAACAAAGATATATATTTATAATATCAGAAAAAAAAAAAATTGTTTTTTTTTTCTTTTAAATGTTAACGGACCCACCCGAGTGGCACAGCCAGTGTCTTCTAAACTGGAGAGAAAACCGTGCATAAGAAAAGGATTAAAGCTTTGAGGTTGTGAAGAATCCAAGGCACAAGCATCCCATTCAGATGGTGTTATCTCTGAGATCGAAGAAACTACTGAAAGTGAAATGACTGTTGGCCCTTCCTAAAACTCAGAAATGAAAATAACTGTTACCATGTTTTATATATCATCGAGTATCAAAGGATGGAGATGCTTTTAAATTATTAAAAAAAGAAAAAAAAAAAGAAAAACCTCTGTGGTGGTGCCTGGTCCAGTTAAAGGATAATTCGCGAGTGAAATATCGAACTCTCGAACTTGCGGAGATTTGTCGGACCTCCAGAACATAGCAGTAACTGTGGATGCTCTTCTTGAGCTCCGGACATTTTCTCTCTTCCACAAATTCCCCTGGAGAGAGAGAGGAAAAAAATGGAAGTAATATCCCCGAGCAATCGGAATCAGAATTAGAAGATCTAGAAAAGGGAACTCACGAACTGAGGATGAAATCGAAGTGGATGAAGCGAGGGTTTGCAGTAAGAAAGTGCAACAACGGCCATCGAAGAGCAGAGCAGAGCCAAGCGTCTGAATGTGTGGTGTGGCTCCCTCCTCCCTCACTCATTTATGTTCCTTTTCTTATGTTTCAAAATAACATTTATTACCCTTCGTTCGTCGCATATCGACATAAGTCAACATTTACTAAATTTTTTTTTTCTTTCCACTTGGGATATTAACATTCCTCTACAAGATCATCCAATAACTGGATTCGGTCTATTAGTATATGTTGGACCCAATTTTTGACATAGGCTAAATGAGCTGTATTTAAAATGGGCCGTAAAAGGATTAAACCCACAGCGAAATCAACAAAGTGAAAAAAAAGATCGCTTCGAGAAAGTCGCGGAAACAGTTACAAGAATAGCGGAGTCGAACCTATAAAAGAAAGAGGATATCAAAGCTAAAGGGGACAGCGAAAACCCTAGAGAGAGAGCACACCACATATTTACATCTTTTTTACTTCGTTTAGATCTCATTCTTGATCGACCTCTTTGCTATAGTCGATCTCTTAGCTATTCTTTGTACTCGACCTCTTAATCAATAAAAGTCTATTTTTGTCTACCGAATTCCGATTGCATCGTTGTATTATAAGGATATCGTTGCCTACAACTTTTGTCACTTCCCTAGTTTACTTACAAACACTACAAAATACTTGAGTGTAGATTTTAGGTTCTACATTTTGGCGCCGATGTGGGGAAGATAAACGAAAAACATCCTTGCTAAGAACCCGATCTAGGATTTCTAAGCACGATTATGGATCCAAGTCAATCTGGAGTCCCTCAACAGAGATCCGACAACGTCGATCCAATCGGAGTCGACCAAGGAGTCAATCTGCCGATCGAACCAGTTAACATAAGCGGGATCAACGATCCAACCCAGATCCCGCAAGCTCCACCAGCTGGGGTCACAGCATCCGACAGATCCGGATCCCGTGTCTGGAGCCAAACCGGGGACAGATCCCCAATTGACAGTTCGCTAACCCGAACTCAACCGATAAAACCGATTTCTCCTATACAAATAACCCAAGCAAGGGAGGAAGTCGCGGAGTTTCGAGGCATGGTACGAGCTCTCCTAGACAAAGCCCAGGAGCAGAAGATCGCTCATCGAGCAATTACCACCAGGCTAGAACAAACTGAAAGAGAGTTCGCCGAGCATCGAGCTAGCATTCAGGATGGGCACAGATCCCAGACAAATCCGTTGCCTCGAGCACCGAACGGCGGAGCCTTCGGAACTCCCGGTTTTTCGAGTGCTCGATCGGGACATTATGCTGAAGATAACTCGCTTAACAATCCATATACCAGCCCGATTCCCAGAGTCTAAGTTTTAATGGGGCTGGGGAAAACCCAACACGAACCCAAGGCTCTCCGATCACGCCTCTCCGAACCAACGGCGTCAACGGAAGAGCCAATGGAGTTCGTTTCGAGACCCCGCCTTCCGACCAACGAGCTCCCGGAGTCCATCACACAACGACGGGAGACTTCGGAATCCCTGACACAGGTCTCGAGCAGGGTAGACGAAATGAAGTTCCTCCTTTCTCCCCAACCACCGCAGGGACTCCGCGGAGGGATGACCTGAGGACCGATGGAAGAAACGGGAACTTTCATGAATACATCGATAGAAACGATGCCGAACTCAAACGACTACACGCTATTATGCATATGGCAACAAGCGCAGCCCCGGATATCGACCTCGCTATAGAGGAAACCCAAAGGACTCCCTTCACAGAAAGAATCGCGGGGATGAAGCTAAGCACCATCGAGAAAATTAAATTCCCCGAATACTCTGGAAACTCAGACCCTAAAGCTCACATCCTAACCTTTAGACTCGCAATATCCAGAGCGCATCTCAACGACAACGAAAAAGAAGTGGGCTATTGTCGTTTCTTCGCAGAGAACCTCGCGGGCTCCGCCTTAGAGTGGTTCGCCGGCCTACCTAGAAGAAAATTTGATTGATAACTTCACACAGCTGGTGTCGGCGTTCCTAAAGCAATACTCGGTGTTCATAGAAACCAGAACGACCGAAGCCGATCTATAGAACCTCAAACAAGCGCCCTTCGAGCCTCTAAGAGCCTACATAAACAAATTTAGGGAAATCAAAGCCAAAATGGCAAACCTAAACGACGGGGTGGCCCTTGCCGTCCTGAAAAATAGTGTGTGGTTCTCTTCTAAATTCAAAGAAGAAATGTCGGTCAGGGCCCCAGTGTCACTAGATAACGCGCTGCATCGAGCATCGCACTTCGCGGCCTACGAAGAGGACGTAGCTAACTTGAAAGAGCAATTCTTGGCAAGCAAAAATGCCGCCAGCAAAAAGACCTCGACAACTAAAGAAGCACCGACCAAAGGTCAACATTCTTACGCAATAGACAGCTCCTCGAAAAATAGGTCATCGACTTTCGATCTAAACAAGTATTGCGATTTTCACAAACGAAAAGGACATTCCACTGAGGAATGCCGCGCTGCTTTACGAGAAAAAGAGAGAAAGGAGGAAGAAGAAAACTCCCAAGAGGACGAACTCCCTTCGACTCCAAAAAGTGACAAAAAGCCGAAATCGCCTTCCCACAAAAGGGCTCGGGAGGTAGAGGCCGAGTCACCAAATTCGCCACCACCCGCTTCCAAAAAGCGGGTCGACATGATCTCACTAAGCTCAAACAGGCGAGATCGATGCGACGTTCAGGGTATGACGGCGACCTCGACGCAAGGAAGCATAACAATCACCATACAAATCCCCGGACTCCATGAAGAATTCGAGCTTGTACCGAAAAAACAGCCGATCAAGCCAAAACGGGCCGAAAAATTCACAGAACTCAGAAAGCACTTAGAAGAAATGAGGCCATATGAACTCAGGAACCGAAATAAAAACAGCATGCAGCAGCCCAACTACAAGCTGTCTGGGGGACAAAAGCAATACCAGTCCGCATGGAAAAAGATATAGCTCCCCCCCCCACTATAAACAGTCGGATCATGCGACGTATCGATTTCATATATGGAGGGTCAAAATTTTGCAACTCCGTCAACTCAATTAAGGCCCACCAGCGGAGAGCCGAAAGACCTCTAAGAATCCAAGAACCTCTATCCGGCCCTGACCACGAAATCACATTTGACGAGAACGAAACCGCAGACCTTGATCAACCACATGAGGACGTCCTCGTTCTGCGACTCGATGTCGGAGGATGTGAGCTCTCACGTATTATGATCGACACCGGAAGTTCAGCCGACGTCCTATTTTACGATGCCTTCAAACGAATGGAGTTCACCAAAACTCTCCTTAAACAAGAACCAACTCCTCTCATTGGATTTGCAGAGGAAACAACTTACTCCCTAGGATCTATCGAGCTCGCAGTCACCGCCGGCGACGTGAGGAAAATCGTGGAATTCATCGTAATAAACCGACCGGCACCGTTCAATGCTATCCTAGGAAGACCATGGCTATACAGTATGAAAGCAGTACCATCTACCTACCACCAATGCTTGAAATTCCCAACCCCGAAAGGCATTGAAACCATTCGCGGAAGTCGGAGAAGCTCTCGGACATTCTACCTCGCGAGCTTCAAAGATATCGACCCACTCCCCTAGACCGAAATAGATACCCTGACAAAGACCGTACGAACACTCGTACACGATCAAAAGCCAAAACGACCCTTAACTAAGGGGAAACAATCGAACTACGTTAAGACTTGATTCCTTCCTAAGGGTACATAGGCAGCTCGTGACACGAGTTCATTCACCTCCCAACATTAAAAACAAGAAGGGAGCACCCCGAAGCAACAAGCGACCTATCCAAGTCGAGGACACCATTACACAGACTTTCTTTCAACAAGAATTCGATTGTAATAAAATTTACAGTTCAAAACTATCAAAAAGCAATCTTTTTAAGATTCATCGTACTCAAAACACAAGTTTTACCACCATATAATTTTCTTGCTTACTAAATGACTAAATGTAAACTCAAGGCCCTGATCAAGTCTTTGAGCACATTTCGGTCCCGCTGGAAAACGCGGCATATCGGTTTTAATAAAAACCTCAATCTGCGCCAACAAGGCATCGACGGAGTATCAACTCTCTTCGATCAAAAGTTCAAAAATAAATCGGAGCATTCAAACTCATCTCTTTATTGAATTCAATAACAGAAGCAAAAAAAAAGACAACACATGAAAAACAACTAACGGAGAGCGGCTTCCTACAAACTACTCTCCGACGTCGAAATCTCCATCTCCAAAGCATCCATCCATTTGCTTCGCCCCATCGCCATCAAAAGCCCCTTTGGCGAAGTAATCTTCCGAATTATGGGGAAGACCCAGCCCTTCGGTGGTTACCATGTTTTTATAAAACTCAGAAATGAAAATAACTGTTACCATGTTTTTATATATTATCATCTAGTATTCAAGGATGGTATAAAAGAAAAAAGAAAAACCTCTGTGGTGGTGCCTGGTCCAGTTAAAGGATAATTCGCAAGTGAAATATCGAACTCTCGAACTTGCGGAGATTTGTCGGACCTCCAGAACATAGCAGTTACTGTGGATGCTCTTCTTGAGCTCCGGACATTTTCTCTCTTCCACAAATTCCCCTGCAGAGTGAGAGAGGAAAAAAATGGGAAGTAATATCCCCGAGAGCAATCGGAATCAGAATTAGAAGATCTAGAAAAGGGAACTCACGAACTGAGGATGAAATCGAAGTGGATGAAGCGAGGGTTTGCAGTAAGAAAGTGCAACAACGGCCATCGAGCCAAGCGTCTGAATGTGTGGCTCCCTCCTCCCTCACTCGTTTATGTGCCTTTTCTTATGTTTCAAAATTACATTTATTACCCTTCGTTCGTCGCATATCAACATAAGTCAACATTTACTAACATTTTTTTTCTTTCCACTTGGGATATTCCATTCCGTCAGCTTTTATCTTTACTCACGAAGACTTTTCCGCTGGAGAGGAGATTAACATTCCTCTACAAGGTCCATCAAATAACTGGATTCGGTCTATTAGTATCCAGAGCTCAGTAAAAATGAGCATGGGTTTCTAAATCGATCAGTCTAATACTACGATCGATACTTACCACCTCAGCATCAGTGCAGTGAACATTCGTTCAACTCAAATGTCCATCAAACATGGATTTAGGCATGAGCCCTTAGAGTAAGTTTAGGATAGGACAAACAAGTTATAGGATGAACGAATAAGACAGAAGCTGAACCTATTTTTTTTTTGTCAAACCAGAACTTCCATTCAAAATAAAACTCCAATCCATATTACATAATTAAACGAACTAGGCTTGCTCTTGCCAAAGAGTCTGCCTGAGAGTTTTCAAGATGAGGAATAAAAGAGTATGAAAAATGACAGAAGAGAGTGGTAAAGTTCCTTATATAAAAGAGTATGAAAAATGACAGAAGAGAGTGGTAAAGTTCCTTATATCAGTAAGGATACCTGCAATCTCATTCATATCCCGCCCTTCACAAAGGGTAGAAACGAGGACCTGTGAGTCCGAGAAAATATGGAGGCTTGGGAGAAGTAGATCTTTCGCCTGCTTGAGAGCATCTCTTAGCGCAAGCGCAGACAGAAGCTGAACCTATAAAAGGAAAATAGATAAGAAAATAAAGGAAATCAGCAAAAAAACAATAAAATACTGATGGCAAGATTTAAGGTTTTACGATCAAATGAGCTTTTATGTATTTTCGCCGGCGACCTTCTTCATTTTCCTTAATCTCCTTATAATCACATTTGTTCTCACTGATTAATAAAATGTCTTTGAAAAGTTCACAATCGAGTTCAGTTTCCTTTTATTATACCTAACCAAACTCGGACTCAACAGTTGGCACCTACCATAGAACCTTACAAAGTAATGTTCACAAAGTCAATATGCGTTCCGATGACAAACCTACCAATGATGACAGACCGTCGATCTCCGACCGGTGCAAACCATCATGGCACGTTTCGTTCAGCAAGAAGAAACCAACAAATCTACAAACGAACGCGTGGCTGCACTCGAAACCCTAGATGGTGAAAATGACAGAACAGAAACTGAGAGAAGAAGGTTGTTCGCCACCACAAAACCTAACCCTGGCGCCGGAAAACCAACCGATGAAGCAAACCCTGCGAACATTGACCCCATACGAACGACCGATGGCTCAGACTCTCTTTCCAGTCGTTAGATTGCCGACCTGCGTCTCTCATTGCAAGACATTCACTCAAAGATCCACCACGTCTCGACGCCCGCACCGGAGATCGAACGCATTCTCGCCTCCACTCAGAGAAACCCCTTCACCAAGCGGATTACAAACGTCAAGCTTCCCCAAATGGAGAAACTCCGCATCCCCTTTACTCTGGTGTTTTGGATCCTACCGACCACATGACCGCTTTCAACATAGCTATGGGTCGAAACCATCTCCCCGACTAAGAAAGAGACGCAGGTTTCTGCCAACTCTTTGTCGATAGTCTCTATGTACCAGCTCTGAGTTGGTTTTCTAGGCTAAAAGAAAATTCGATCGACAACTTTCACGACCTATCTGTGAATTTCCTCAGGAACTACATTATGTTCACCCGTCAAAGAGCGTCATCGACCTACCTGTGGAAGCTATCCCAATCGTCCTCAGAAAGTCTCCGGGACTTCATGGAGAAGTTTAAGAAAGTATTGTCCAATGTTCATATGATAGATCACCCCACCGTCGAGGCTCTGATAAACTCACTATGGATCCACTCCAAATTCTGGGAATACATGTACGCTCATCCAACCATCTTCCTCGAAGATGCTCTACATCGTTCAAAAAACTTCATCAAGATGGAGGAGGACAAGCAGGCTTTTAACGCCAAGCAGCAAGCCCTAAAACAGGCAACAGTCAAAACGACGGACGCTCACCAAGAGCCACGGCAACACGATCCGTAAAACAAGTCCAAAAAAGAAAGGGGTCGTCTACGTCGCCGCCAAAGACGACCAACCATGCACGATTGTTGCAGTATGTGAACTGAGTAGAGTAGAAGAAGCTGATATTAGTGACACAAGCTCAGTATCAATCGACCCCACGACCTCCACATCGATCGACACCAGCACCTCAGAATCGATCGAAACATACTTTTGTCATCGATCGATACCACTTGAAATCCCTGAAAGTTCGAGTTCTCCTCAGGAGATTGTAGACTCGACAGAGAAGAGCATTGATGTATCAAGTTGTTATCCTAACCCAGATGTAAAAAAAGAGATCACCATTGAAGATTTCTTGGAACTAGAAGAATTCTTGGAGTTAGAAGGTGGAAAACAACTTGGAGACTTGGATTCGAGTATAGAATTCACTATGGAAGACTTCATAGAGCTGGAGGAATGGCTTGAGTCGGACCAGAAGCTTGATGACGAGCGGAACGCTAAGAGAAAATATATGGAGACTTCGTCAAAGGCTAGAATCGATCGATACCGACCTGATGAGATCGATCGATACCCACCTGATGTTATCGATCGACACACACTCTAGTACATCGATCGACACACATGTTTAGACGAGCTACCAAGATGCATAGTTAAGCTGGAACCGATTAAGGAGAGAATGCACAAGTCTGAGACCTCATACCTTGCTGTCCCTGAACACCTAAGACCCATATGCGCAGAAGAAGCTGATGGGATTTGCAAAAGAATGAAGAGGATACATGACCCTGTGAAGATTGTGGTTCCCTGTACCGTGGTTGAAGCTGAATCTCCTATACCACCAAATGGAGGTATACGTCTAGATTCCTACAGTGGAGTATTTAAGGATCATCAGCATCTAGTAGCTTCTCAAAGGGGGATGAGGTGTAGAACTGAAGTCGACAAAGGCCCCAGAGAAGCAGCATAGATCGACACTGACCATACACCATCGATTGATATCGAACATGTATCATAGCAGAAGAAGTTTGATGTGTGTGGAAATATTTTTGATGGAGATACCACCACGCGATCAGACAAGTCTGGGAATTTGGGAAAAAAAGGAGAAATTGGAAGAAGAGAAAACGAACAAATAAATGTTCTCAGTTACCATTGATTCTTCACTTCCCAGATGATGTTAGGAAACCGAGAGTGTTCAGCAGAAGCTTCTCACAGCCATTTGCAAAGCTTCGAGCACTCCTTATTGCTGAGATGATAGACAAAGGAGAAGAGTCTATGGAGGAGGCTTTTCACACAAGAATGATAAAGCTTCAGAGAGTGCACATTTAGACTTGTTTTGGAGCATGTTCTCATTCTCATCCGGACTAAATCAGATCTCCAAAAGTCAAGCTAATGACTAAAAATAAGCGCTGAGTGGGAGGGAACCCACTGTTAGGTTTGTTTTAAATTTGGTTTTATTTTCATATTCTACTGATTTTTGTTTTTAATTATTGCATCAAAAAAAAAAGATAAACAGTACGCACGACACTGTAGCAACAGTGCCGAGCGACACTGTAGCAACAGTGCCGAGCGACACTGTAGCGAGTGTAGAACCTAAAATCTACATTCAGTATTTTGTAGTGTTTGTAAAGTAAACTAGGGAATGACAAAAGATGTACGCAACGATATCCTTAGAACACAACGATGTAATCGGAATTCGGTTGACAATAATGGACTTATATTGATTAAGAGGTCGATTACAAGGAATAACAAAGAGATTGATTATAACAAGGAGATCGATCAATATCAAGATCTAAGACAAAGTAAGAAAGGTGAAAATGTATTATGTGCTCTCTCTCTCTCTAGGGTTTTCGCTGTCCTCTTAACATTGATCTCTTCTCCCTTTTATAAGCTCGATTCCGCTATTCTTGCAACTCTTTCCGCGACCTTCTCAACTTTGGCGACCTCCTTTTCTACTTCGTTGACGTCACTATGGGTCTTGTTCTTTTATGGCCCATTTTAAATATAGCCCATTTAGCCTATGTCCAAAATTGGTCCAACAGCGAGGACATTGATCGATACTGTAGCAAGCAAATCGATCGACACTGTAGCAGAATCACTGTAGCAACGCTACTGTAGCAGAGTCACTGTTCATCCGAAAAAAAATATTTGTTTTATATTTATCTATTACTGAATTTTAGTGTTTTATGTTAAGTAAAAATACAGGGGATATAATCAAGGAAGATGAGTTTCCACAAGAATCGACCATTGCTGGCCAGCATCGGTCGACAGAGCATCACTAGCATTGATCTATCGCCACTGAATTGTGTCGATCGACATAGCATCAATGGTATTGATCGCCACTTAACTGTGTTGATTGATATTCACATCATAGTCAGGTATACCGTTTTTCCTTGTTAAATTTTGTCCTTATGATTTATTATCCCACCGATCTTGGACTGTATAACATTGGAGACAGTGTTGTTTAAGTCTGGGGGAGGTTCTACTGATATTGTGTTTTAGTTAGTGTATAAAAAAAAAAGAAAAAAAGATCCGAGTAGACGTTTGCCAGCAGAATCGACCGACGAGACCAGGTCGAAATCGATCGCCATCATCACATCAGCCACGATCGACGTGAACTAACCCACATCGATCGATACAGTTTCGGTCATGTATAACGTTCTAACTTGTTAAATTAATTACTTATGCTTTATGTTTTTCACCCTACCACCGACTGTTTTACACTGGGGACAGTGTAATTTAATTCTGGAGGGATTACTAATGATTATCTACTTTTTGAGTCTTATCTAAAATGTTTTCAAAAAAAAAATGTATTGAGTCAAGACGGGGATGATGATCTTATTCGATTTATTAGTTGTCATCTAACCACTCTTTAGACCAGTCTTAGATTTACTAACTGCAGAAGTACTAGAGATACTAAAGTGGATCAACCTGCCAACTGTGTTTGCACTTGCTGAGATTGTTTGAACGAACCAAAGCTGATCTCCAACCTAATTTGACATGATTTGCTTGTCTTTGGGGCTTGGTATACATAGGATCGGAATCCTCCTACAAGTCTGGAAGCACTACAAGAAAAATCGGTATTAGTAGCATCCGAAAAACGCTATTATAGAGTTTTCGTAGCGTTTCGAAGAACGCCGTGACAGCCGCAGCTATAATAGACCTCCCCTCTATCATAGCATATTTTCGTGTGCTATAAAAAATAATGATATTGTAGCATTGATCGTATGCTATATTAAACTATTTTAATAGCGTCTTATTTTTGTTATTACATATTTTTATATGGCGTTTTTCCTGTGCCATAATATATTTTATAATGACACAAATATAACGTTATAGTTAAAAATTAAATAATAAGAGATTAAATTTATTAATTTATTAAATTAATTAAATTAATTGATTAAAACTAATTAACTAAAAACAAATGATTAAAAAATCAAGAATTAATTTATAAACAAAATAAATAAATTTCATTTTATTAATTATAATCTGTTTACCAATAAATCAGTTTACACACTGAACCAAAACAACACTAAAACAAAATTGGTTAACCGTAAACCAAAATATTAACCAAAAAAATTAACCCTAAAAATCCCTAACTCTTCGCTCCATCTCCGCCTCTTGCCATAGAGCTTCACCTCCGCCTCTGCTGTGCTCTTCCATCATCCACCATCATGAACTCCTCCAACAATTCTCCTTCCCGTGTCATCGTCTCACTGTCTTCCTCCGCTTACAGAATCTGACACATCTCCGACTATACTCTCTCTTCGACTCCGGCTAGTTCCGACTCCGGTGATAAGATGTCTCCTTTGAATGGCATCGAGACAAAGACAAGGACTTTCTATGAGAATATGACCTACACAGAGATAAAACGAATCCATTAAACCTAGACTAATGAATGTCGCAGTGTACACAGAGACTATGACATACACGGAGATAAAACGCCGTCGCCTCCACGGCTGGTAACCTTCAGGCTTCGGATGAGGACAAACTCCAGCTGGTAACACCGTCTTGCTTAGTCTAATCCATGGATTATGAGTTTAAGGTTTGAAGAAGAAGAAGCAAAAACAATTGTCGTGTTGGTTGGTTTCGAGAGAGAACAAACAGATGAATGAAGAAGAAGAAGCAAAAAAAAATAATAAGTAAAATAGGATGAATGGAACAAACACAACAAGAGTCAATCTTGTCCATTGATTTAATCTAATCCATGGCTAAGATTTGCAATCCATACATATTATGTTTCGACCAATCAGAACGAAGGACGGAGATCACAAAAATATAGATTCTGAGCCTTTGGATCAAAATCAATCAAAGGCCCCAAAAAAGCTAACAGAAATTGTCTTTTCATTTATTTATAATTATTTAAAAATGTATAACTCTAGATAATTATGTAACAATTAAATAATACATTTACAATTATAACTAATAATGATATAAAGTTAACAAAATGATTAGATTTCATTTTTATAAGCAATTTTACGTTAAGTAAAACTAATAATATAAAATTAACAAAATGATTAATAAGTTTAGAGTTTGGAATATAGTGTTTTGGGTTTATATTTAGAGTTATGTATATGGGTTGAGTTTTGATGTAGACTTGAAGTTTGAGTTTAAAATTTATATTATAAGTTTGAAAATATTAGATTTGTGATTTTGTATATAGGACGGGTTTTAGGGTATTAGATATACGGTGTAGATTTAATATTTAGTGTTTGTGGTTTAAAATAGAAATCTAAGATTAAATTTTTAAAATTATTTAAATTTGATCTTAAGTTTAAGATTGAAGTTTTAAGAAACTAACTTCAAGTGTTAGGGTTTAGGGTTTGAAGTATGATACAAAGTTTGGATTATATGTTTAGAGTTTAGATATGCAATTTAATCTAAATATAAAATTTATATTTTATTAAATTTCCAAAATACATAATTTTAGTAATATTTTGTAATGGTATTTCATTAGAGTTAACGATATTTTTATTTCCCAATCCTCTAAAACCCCTAACTTTTAATAGATGTAGGGTATGTAAGTATGGTTTGGAATTTGAAATCAAATATATAGTCAAGATTAAGTTTTCTGAAATGACTAAATTTAGAGTTTTAATTCAAGTTTAAAAATATTATTGTTGAAATTTGTATTTAGGATATAGGCTTTGAGGTATGTATTTAGGGTTTAGGGCATGTTTAGGGTTTAAAACTTAATGTAAAAATGTACTTTTTCTTTCTTTTTCTAGTTTATTATTAGTGTTAGGTTTTCTTTTTATCATATTACTTTTTGTGTCATTTTTAGATTTTATAATGAAATATTTGAAAGTTAGGGGTTTTAGAGGATTGAGAAATAAAAATATCATTAACTTTATAAATATAAATGATAATCTAATTTTTAAACATAAATCTGAAACATACATATATTAAGTACTCGTCATCAGACTTGTATCCTTATAAGTCCTTCCTAACCTAATCATTCAAATAAAAAATCAAAGAAACTAACTTAATTCTAGTAAAAAAAGCTTCTCGCTCCTCAGCTTCTCTTTCTCAATGTCCTGAAACACATAAAACGAAACCATAACTTTCACACTGTTATCCAAGAAAGACAGCAAGACACCCAAATAAGAATTGAAGTTACTGAATAAATCTATCCCTAAAAGCTTTGTCATTGTTCCAACTAGACATAAATTTATCAACCTATTGAAAATACAAGACACAGATTTATCAACGTTTACAGAATCTCACAAGGACACGACAAGTGTGGAAGGAGATTTAACAAGGGCAGAGTAGTTACTGATACATCCTTGTATATAAGTGATTATCAACAATGAATTTAAGTCTTTGAAGATTATTAGAGCAGAGAAAACTAGAAGGAGAGGCTAAAAAGAGTAGAATCATTCCCCTACACAACAAACACCATTAAAGTGACAACCTTTAGAACTCAATGAACAAACAAAGCCACTGAAAACATATAGGCATCTACAAAGCCATTTCATATAAACAACAAATCTACAAAGAGATATGAAAGAGACTTGCCTGATTATAGAGCAACTCCGAGTCTGTTACAGCAACCACAGAGCGAAGATTGTTCTGCAATCTGGAGAGTGGGATATTGTAGATGTACTAATAAGAGTACTTGGTTCAATTGCTTTGAAGTGGATGGTATAATAACTTCACAGTTCATTTGCTGTACTTCTCAATGTCCTCCTTGTTTCCAGCCTGTCAACATGAAAATGGCTACTAAGGCTATGCTCTTTCGGTAGTAAAACAAGTAACTCGACAGGTAAGTAAGAGTGACAAACCTCAATAGCACCACTCAAATCTGCAGTTGCATCAGGTCTCTTGGAGTAACTGAATCAATAGTCCCTAAGTGAAACATTTAGAGAAAAGAATGTGACTTTTCACTTCTTCAGTCTACTAAACTGTCAAACTGCAGAGAAGCTTTGCGAGGAAACAGAATCCTAGCGAATTGGATTTGAAAGCAAATTATACAGAGAAACAACCGATGATGGTGAAATCCAAATAAAATCATACCCGACGAAGAAGAAGAATCAACGGAACTTGAAATAGACAGAGAAGCAGCGATGGAGAAATATATATGAGATCGAATCGAACAGACAGAGAGAGAGGCGGAAGAAGTTCTACCCGTCTCCAGGCTCGTAGCTTGCCATCTCGTCTTCTGAGACCGGATAGAATTAGTGTTCTCTACTTCTGCCATTGAAGAGTAGCAGGTCTTCTTCACCTCCAACGTCTAGGGTTTCGCAGAAGCAGAGGCTTGGGATTGCCAGAATAGAAGCGTCGCCGGAGCTGTGCCTAGTCTGGGTTTGAGATCAATACATCGAGTGGAAAAAGAATTGACCTTTTTCTCTAGACATGAAATGATTTTTTTTTTGTTGAGATGAAGAAAGGACTTGGCAAAAACAAAAAAAATCCCAAACACAAAAAGTTTTGGTGTGAAAACCAAAATTTCCCAAAGTGTTGGCGGTTCAAAATGTTACCAAATAAAAAAGACTCGAAAGTGGGTTTTTGATTTCCCGCTTAATGAAAATCCGGTGTAGCGTTTATTTAATGGTATGATAAAGTTAGGATCTGAGTTTTGACATTTTTAGTAGCAGTTCGAGAATTCGTGCTACCGCGAACTGCTACCAATACTCGTATTTCTTGTAGTGAAGGTAAAATGTCTGTGTGCTTCTGGTTTCCTTCCTTCTCTCTCTTCGGCATCTCAAGATCTAAGTTTATAAAGAAAAGATTGATATGATTTCTTGAAAGGCAGAGGGATAGGTAAATTACATGTGACCCCATTATTCTAAATCTTAAGGATGATCACACATTGTGGAAACGAGGGATATGTAAATTACTTGTGACCCCATTATTCGCTACACTTTGTCAAAACGTATGAGTTACAAATGCAACAATGTCAAAGAGATGAAATAGATGGTCTGAATCAGCATCAAAGTTCATTGAAATTGAAACTAACAAGAGATTCAGAGAAGAGAGAAGAGGGGAGAAAGAAACCAGAGAAGACTACATGTGTGTTCAGGAACTTGTTTGAGTTGATTCCATGTGTCCTGTGATCGATGTTCCCAAGGTAAAAGCCTACACATTTATTTATGTAAGAAATGAGGTTAGTAGAGGGGATTGTCATACATGATCTGTTAGGTTGTTGACTAGGTGAATTTGGTTGATATACTAGAATATGGTATAATGTGCCTCTAAGGTTAGATGTTTATGATTTGGCTTGCACTAATAGAGAGATGATGACTGAGTTTTTAAAATCATGTGAGTCCTTGCTGTTTTCAAACCTCTTTCAGAGAGACTGCATGTTTGTTTTGCTTGAGGACAAGCAAAATGTTAAGTCTGAGGGAGTTGATATACCATGATTTTGACCCGATTTTACCCATGGTATATAGATATTTTAGATACTATTTACTACTATATAGGGTCTATTTAGAGTATTTACAGGTTCAGGGACGTTTCAGAGAAAAGTGGTGATTTTGGTGTCTTTTGGAGCCTTTTGGTGCAGAACTGCACAGACGTGTCGATGTTTATCTATGGATGAAGACCTTCCCACCTTTATAGTTCGCTCATATTTTGACACAAGATAGATATTTGAGTTATCCTTCCAAGCCACCGTTTTAAGGTCAATCAGCATCCTGTAGCAGAAGTTATGCCTGCTTTACTGAAGAGTGGTCAGTCTGCCTCGCGTGAGGAAGCTGTCGAGAAGAGAAATGCATATCGATCGATGCAACAGAGTGCATATCGATCGATATAGATACCAGGAAGCGGGCCGAGTATATTTAATGACCGACTGAAGCCCAGAAGCAACCACAAATTACCAATATGCCCCTGGACGACCAGAAATCCTATTTATGTGTTTTATAAGCCATTGTTGACGGCTACACTCTTTTACTTCTTTGTTATATTGTTCTTAGTTAGGAGAGAATGGAGGAACTCCTTCAGAGTCCTCCTGGAACTCCTTTGGTTTTGGTTTTATATTATTTATGCAATTTCATATCTATTCATCTATGAGTTCTGTGACAAACTTCATGTCTGAATAGATCCACCTGTTAGATTTAGGGTCCAGAGGTTATATGGGATTACTCAAAATATGACCTGAGCATGTGATATTCATCTTAGGAGATTGCATTTAATGCTTGTGTAGGAGTAGTTAACCTACACATGAATACAGAGATACGAATCCTTGGATCTATCTTCTTTGAGCCAGTAATTTACCTGGAACAAGTGACAGCTGACTGGGTGATTGCTTGGTGATCTGTATTCAACCTACGCACGATAAAGCTTACTAGTAGCGCATCGATCGATACTCCTATAGAGTAATCGATCGATAGACGCATGGTAAATGACAATCGATTCATGCGACAGCATATCGACCGATACATGCGACATCAAGTCGATCGATACATGCGACATCAAGTCGATCGATACATGCATAAACATATCGATCGATACTTTAATCTATGACCCGCCAGGGCGTGTTCATCGGTTCTAGTAATAGATGGTCACAACGACAGCTGGGTTATTGTTTAGTTGGGCTCTTTAATATCATGCAAGCATCTCACATAGGCATTCATACCATTATAATCCTGATAACCTGAATAGAAATCCTAGATCTAGTAAAACCATCATTCCATCAAACAACTTCTTGCCTTGTTGAATAATTGTCTTGTTCAACTTGTTTACTGTTTATTTACTGTTTATTGATTTATTTACTATCACATAAATCTATTAGCCTAGTTTAATCATATAACTTTTAGATCTAGTGTGTGCCCTAGCTCCTTGTGGATTCGATCCCTAAGTACTAACAATTGACCTCTTTTGATGAGAGTAAAAGTCACTCCTTAGGGTAATTTGAGTGATATCAATATGCAGTGGATACACATGAAGAGGACTATGATGAGGAATACATAAGAGAAAAAGAAGAAGAATATGATGATGATTACAAGAGGAACATCTCATACACATACAACCAAGAAGTGCATCACCCTACAGTGAACACAAGGGATGATGAGTATGATGAAGATTACTGGAAAGAAAGAGAGATTGAATACTCTTTCCTTTGCAGAGATGAAGTACCCACCTGACATGTTTCCCACCCTTTCATCCAACCACAACATGAATCCAACTACAAGGAAGGTACCAGTCACAAACCGATCCTGAGATCGAACCATTGGAAAGCGATCGACACATCTCGTTGTGCATCGATCGATACAAAAGTTTCTACAAAGCACGATGGATTGCCAGCACACTGCTATCCTATCTTGTCCTAGAAGCTACTACTCCTTCCCAACACGAGGAAGAACAGGAAGAGAACCATAAAGAAGTACCAGCTAGAGATCAACAAGGAGTTCTCACCAGATATGGTTTTCAATCACATGGAACCATGCTACCCGAATCGAACGACGCATCACCATCAGCATCGATCGATATCAGTCCAATTCGAGGACAACACGAGGAAAAATCGATAGACACAACTACTTGTGCATCGATCGATACTAGTCAAACCGACATGAAGAAAATTGGAAATTTTGACAAGAAGGTGATCACGTCTGTCTCCTAAATACCCTGATCACGATAACAGCCATTCTGATTGTCTAATCATTTAATTTACTCCTCTCAAAAAGGCAACGCTGATTAAAGGATCTATTAGTGCGAACCTTGATCTATACATACCTGTTCAACTTCAGTTCCATTCGCCGATTTGGTAAAGGTACAGACTAATGTCAATTAATCAAGACACTGATTTGGTTATTCCGTATCATTTCCAGCTCTTAACACATCAGGTATAGACAACTTTCTTCAGTCAATGGGAAGTGATTCTGTATACATTGATCTTGAGGCAAATGTTCGAAACATTTTACTTGAGAACTCATGTCCTTTCTTGAGGTTTTGACATTTAAATCTATTTTTTGACTATTATAAACTATCTTTTTATTTTTTTGTCTAGTTCAGTTGATATTCTCGAGCTTTCTGACAAAACAAAGTCTGTTCAAACCCATCCTCCAAAGATTGCGACATCAGAGAAATCTAAGTCTGTCGCTGCAGGTATGACTGATTTTATCAGGTTTAAAACATTAAGATGCCATTGCCTTTCTACTCAGTTTTTCTTTCATGGTGAAACAAACCCAAGTAAGCCATCTGGTAATGTGAAGAGGTCATGGAAAATTTGGCTCTATTAATATTCAAGAACCCAGAGAAATTGTGGAGAATTATTGGACAAAACATTGGCTCTGTTGTTGTCTGAGGTAATAACATAAAATCTCAAAATTGAAAACAGTATTGTAATGGTTTTAATGTGATTTACAACACTTCTCCCACTCTCTCGCATTCAATCACTTCACCGTCCTTCAGGGTACATTCAAAGCTTCACCTTTAAATCTGCGATGAACAGCAACACACCTCAACCAAATCGAATATACATTCTCCTGTACGCTCTGATACCACTTGTTGCGGAATTCGTGGTTCTTCTGATACCACTTGTAGAGTCAATCGTAACTCTAACAAGACTCCTAGGGATTCGTAACATCCCTGGTCCCTTTGATCTTCCCATTGATTCAATCCTTGTTTATGACTCAAGAATTTTTCACCCAGTTCGCGCCCGCAGCACACTACATCTGGGGTGGATCCAGGATCCACAACATCCAGAAGTATCGGAAAACACCTCCGATTGTGGTTACAAGATCATAACTCTCTCTGTTCTTGGGTATGCAAACCCTAGAGAGTATAAAGAGATAATACAAGAGTACATGGCTAAGAGCTAAGACTAGAACAACATATCATCTCTAGCTTACTCTATCTCTCTAAGAGACGCCATGGAAGCTCCCTCTGGATGCTTGAGGCTCGTGCCTCCAGAAGCTTAGCTTAGAGATCTCTGTCGTGATCTCTCCTTCTTTGTATTGTCAGCACTTAACCTAATGGGCTTTATCGATTAGACCCATAGGTTGTCCACGCGTAACTTGTGCAACTCGGCCCAGCCGATGAACAAGTCTGATGGGCTTGACCAAACCTCACAATCTCCACCTGTTTGGTCCAAGTCCATAACCCTTCCTTTGTGCTCGACACCTCCTGAAACTTGAGCAAATCTGTTCATCCTCTGCATCTCCATGTCTTCTCTTATCTCTTCTCACTTCTCTTAGCTCCATCTTGAGCCAAGCTTGAAGTCCTCTTATGATCTTCTTAAACCTGCATAAGTTTACACTATACACTGTTGGGCCCAAATATGGCCCGATAGCTGATTGCCGAACGTGAAGGATGGAAACAGGCCGCGACTGGCCCATTACGAATTCGGTACCTAAGAAGAGCTAAGTTGAAGCCGAAGGCTGAGAGCTAAGGTGATCGTTAAGGAGGTCACGACAAAGAGGAAGCTCATGTCATAACCAGAAGAAGCGCAGGACCCGGTCAAAGGGAAGCTGTTGCGGGTTCCACCTCAAGCGGAGAGGATCTCGGAAATCAGTTGCAGATAACCTAAAGGAGTCCAAGGCTATAAAAGGAGAAGGTCGAAGACCAAGAAAAGGATCCGATCCTACCATATTTTTACTCAACATTCATTGAAACATCCTTACTTGTAATTCTCTCGTAATCTTTGTATTCATCAAAGATCATCTTTTGTAACCATCTCATTTCTATTATATCAATACAAATCGAAGTTCATTCATCAAGTTCTTACGGGATTCACCGCGATAATCTTTCCCTAACCTTTTCTAAACATAAAACCTGATCTAAAATCTAGGTGTGAGTTTTATCCCTCACAATTGGCGCCGTCGTGTGGGGAAGAAACAATCGAATCCTTACTCTAACTCGAGGATGAACCCTACCGATCAGACAACAACCCCGTCTGACCTTAACCTCCCGATTCAGAGCGATGGGCACCGAATGACGGAGGCTCTAGTCTCGTAATCACAGAGCCTCAACGTGGCGACCACCGATCTGGGCAACAGCTTCCGTTGATGCTCGAACGAGCCAAACTACAACGGAGTTACTAACCCGAGTTCAGTAGGTGGAAACACTCCGAGCTCCCGGTTACCGAGAATCCTCGGCAGCAAGCCATTCCGAACAAACGGAGGCTCAGCTCTCTGAGATCCGCCAGATGATGATACAATTAGTAGACCGAGCTCAGGAAAGTGAGCCGCACGATGCATCAGCTGGCTGTACGTCAACAACGATTCGAAGAGATAACTAGATCTCTGAACGCAAACCAACCCAACCACCACAACGTCAAGCTCCGGGGTCATCTTCCATGATCGATTAACCGAATCCCTCTTCCCCGAGCACGTTTAAACTTTCCCCTGATTAGCACTGCCCCTGAAAGGACGCGGATCTGCTTTCCAGACACCTCAACTGGAACAGTTCCCGTATTCAATCCACTAATGCCAGTGCTATGGGAAGTAAACGTAGCGACAACCAGATCCACACCCGGTCAGGTCACTGACAGAAGTAATCGTTTACCTCCTCCGCCACCTGATCCTAGGTCCGGAGCAGGAATATCCTTCCCATCTGGAGGCAGAGCGTCAGCTTCGGTTTATCAAACTAGAAGCTCGGTCCCGAATGAGGACGGTATCAAAGGATAAACTCCGATAACCAAGAAATGTGCAGCGACTTAGCCCACTAACCGCATGGGAAGATGAGCCAACTCGACTCCGTCAGGAACCTACTCATCGGGTACCTGCGAACGATCCAAATATCCTTCCGTTTGAAGGACCTGAAGCTGTCCGTAGATATATGGAGAGAACTCACGCGGCTCTCCAGAAATTGGGAGCTCAAGTCCAAAAGCTACGAGTTCAGCTCCCGGAAATCGATAGCTTAATCGAAGAACCCGTGGAACTCCCATTCACGGACAGAATTGCAGCTATCACATAAGAAGATACCCCCGAAAAATCAGAATTCCTGAGTAATGATGGGACCTCCGACCCGAGGCCTATTTGAGAGCTTCCGATTGGCAAATTGTTAAAGCCCATTTAACTCAGGAAGAATGTGAAGCAGGTTACTGTAGAACATTCGCCGAAAATTTGGTGGAACAGCCCTGAGTGTTCTCCGGCCTCGAGCCAGCCTCGATAGACAACTTTGATCAATTAACCAACGCCTTTATGAAGCAATACTCAACCATATCCGGAAGCAAGCTCCGAGGCCGACCTTTGAAGGTCAGTCAAGGAATGGGAGATTCATTACGAGTCTAATATTGAGAAATTCAGGGCAATAAGAACAAGCTATCGAATCCTAACGACCTAGTCGCCATCGAGGCCCTTAGGAGAGGTCTGTTCTATAGATCGAAATTCTGGTCAGTGTTAACACTCAACGCTCCAAACTATCGATGACGCTCTCCATAGAGCCACCAAATATATTACTTTGGAGGAGGAGACAGCTGCACTGGATAAACTCCACAAAGAACCACATAATCATTCGAAAGGTGACTCCTCCGAGACTAAGGACCTCATAAAAAGGGTAACCCTCGAAATAATCAAACTCAGTCAGGGAGAACATTCCTACGCAATCGAGGAAGAACAAGGAAGAGAAACCTGTTGCAGC
>NW_026616277.1:0-27479 GCF_000801105.2 Raphanus sativus | reverse complement strand
TTTGCCTTTCACATCGATTTCTCGTAATAAGAACCTTTTCTGGTTCAAACCTCATCGGATTCTCCCATACACTCGAGTCTCTTCCTATCGTCCAGACGTTCACCAAAACCTTTTAAAGAAAAAAAGAAATTAGGTTAGCGTGCTTCCCAAGTTAGTTATAAGTAGTGAATCTTCACATGATATATGATTATATACGAGGCGTTTTTAGGAATGAGAAACCAAAGATGTGGACATCCGATTTCTGATTTTCGAGGATCAAAGGAGCTGGTGGATGCAAACGAAGAGTTTCTTTCACAATTGCTTGCAAGTAAGGAAGCCTAGAGATATCAGACTCCTGAACGACGCTGTTTTTACCTATCACTTGCTGTATCTCACTCTGAGCTTTTGACCATTTTCTCCGGGTTACGGATCAGCTCCGACATTGCCCATTCCATTGTACTAGAGTTTGTGTCTGTACTCGCTGTAAACAAGTCCTATATGTATATATAGTTATATGAGAAGTAATTTTAATTTATTTAATTAACTATCAAGACTTACTTGAAGAAAGTGTTTGATTATCATTTAAAACTCAGTTCTGCTTTGTTTTCCTGTGTAGATCCAGAAGGGTATCTAGCATATCAAAGCTCGAACCATCTTCACGCTTTGTATGAGATGATCTCTTAGCCATCCGAGCATTGATGAAATCTTGAAAAACCTTGAATAACCTCTCTGTGCAAAGCGTTGCTTCTTTACGGGTGCCTTGTAGATCAAGAAACATAAGAAACGGGAAATAATCTCCAACGTTGGGTTTTCCCGTGACGTTCATCAAGCTAATCACCGTGTTGTGGTACTCATGAGATGACTTGGAATCATGGGTCGCGAAGTCCCTGGAAAATAAAGCATTTGAGATGATATTGAGAGCTGTGACGAAAAAGCACGAGCTATGTCAACAGCTTCTTCTCTCTCACAACATTTGTTAATGAAACTCATGATTTCCTCCATTGCGTTTAGGCGTTGCGTTGATAGTGCATTGTTGTTATCTTCCTTAGAAACCTGAAATGATGTAAACCTTAATATAAATTTAAAAAACCTTTATGTGTAAATAAAATTTCCTTTGGTCATTTTTGTTTAAACTGACTTGTATTGGAGAATGTTTTCATACTTTGTGCAACTTACGTCTATACAATATAAAAATACTAATATGGTTTAAGAAAATGAACATAAACATAAAACCAAATTAACTATGTGATATTAAAATACCATCTAGTGTTTGGTTGTGAATCCGGAACTCTTAAAAGCGTAAAATAGAGGATATCAAATTAATGTGTAATTTTTTGAATAATTACAAATCATACTACAGGATGACCTATTGATCCTTACCTAAGCTAAAACTACCCCATGCAAGCCAATAGAAATAGGAAATGTAGTAGATTTTTTTATTATACTATGGCAGTTCTCCCACTCTTTGAATAAGGATCTTACTTGCTATAGGGGATTGATCAAGTTCATAGTCACATTGAGAGAGAGAAAACTACCTCCAACGAGCTGAAGGAGGACCCCATGCAACAGAATATTCATGGTGGTCCAAAGACTTGAACCGGATCATTAAAGGTTCGGGCAGATAAATTACGGTCTTGTGTCTTTAGTGCCTCTTTTGCTGCCTCTGGTGAAGATATGACTATGGTAGTTAAACTTCAAGTTTTAGACCCATTATTGGTCCATGAGTTTTCGAGAGAGCAGTGAGCGAACGGTGAGGACTGTATCCGACTTGGAATATGTTTCCAACCACTGGCAGCTTTTGAGGACCGGCGGAAGTGTGGCTCCACAACCGCAGCGAGAATTGCTTCTCGTTTTTACGATGGAGAAAAGGAAAAAGAAAAGGACGCATGGTAAGACTAAACATAGGAGCAGGGACATGACGCACATTTCAGTTCACAACAATTTGCTCTCCTTGTGCTTTTTTCTTTATAATGAAAATAAAATTATATAGTGCATATCTTTTATATGTAGAGTGAAAAACTATATATCTCCTTTCAAGATAATCACACCTTCGTAGAACTGTCACGTGTACATGGTTGCAACTCTTGAAGAAATCAGAACACATTTCAAATTCTTGGTGGACCGATCGACTCATTTATTATACACTTGTCTTGCGATATAAACCGTCCATATTTGTCAATGTGTCTTTACATAGAACGTGGAAATTTTGTTTTAGCAACCATGTACAATCATACAACCGTATAGAGTTTGGATGTTCATTCTGAAACATAAAAAAAAAAATTATCTAGTTAATAACCTTGGATCAAATAGTTTGTTCCTGTAATCCTATTATCAACATTAGTGTTTAATGCTTGGATGATTGTGTGGAACATAAACAAAAAAATTACAGGTACATATTAAAACAAAACAATAGAAGATTATAAAGTTATACTAGTAACTTTTATGTAACGATGGTGGAGAGTTGGAGGGCCAAAGTCACGGGCCCCGACAAGTGTTGGCTGTAACGCTCCGTATAGTAGTTTTGAATGATTCTTATTTTTTTATTTAAGAAAAAAAGGAGGTTAAGTAGTGGAACTCACATGAACATTTCTATATTTACTTTACTCAATCACTTCTTCTTCTCCAATCTCGATTCTCTTTTTTGAAAAAAAGAAACTTAGCAAAAAGATTCATTTGAATCTGCAATAACCTGAAAATAGCTTTATGTGTGTCGCTTTTCTTTTTGCTCTTTTTAGAGTTAAAAAGTGACGTTACCAAGTCACCCCCTAATTACACCTAGTGACTTGTATTTTGGTTCGAAATTGGGTAAAAAGTAAACCAAAGCAAAGCAAAACAAAACCACAAAGCGAAAAATCCAACAAGAGTCGGACCAAAACGATAAAGGACGACTCTGAAAAGGTCAAAATCTAATCACACAAAAAAGCGACCAGAACAATGCCTCTTCTCGCCGACGTCACTAGCACGTTTTGCATATAAAAAGGAACAGATCCATAATTTTTTAAAAAAAAATCTATGATTATACAAAAATAGCTATTAAATATCTAGCTTCCGAGTAGATAAATTCTTTTTTTTTTAATAGAGATCTATATCCAAATTATTCAAACATAATCACATGGCTTAGTCGATAGAACAATGTCCTGTTGGTTGTTTAATTAACATATTAGCTCTAACGACACTCCAACATGACAAGACAAATGCGCGTGTCTCTCCACGAAGGCGAGTGAGGTTGACTTCACCATCACTTCCTTCCCCAATTAACTCTCATAGGTCCCCCCAGTGGGACCCTTTCAAACTAAAAACCCGAAAACCCGTGAATCTCAACCTCCACGCGCTTTAAGAGCCCCCGTTTCGTCACGCTCCCTTATCAACACCTTACCTTCTTCTTCTATGGATCCTCCTCCGACTTGAAACATATCAATCTTTCCAAAAATGCCATCTCGCCTCTCTCCGCCAGATACTCCCCGACAACAATCACCACCACAGTCTCCATACCCCCCTTCCTTTATTCCTAACCGGTTCTCTCGCCTTAACCGGAGCTCTACTCATCATCATAACCATACTTCTTTACCGGAAACTCTCCCGTAACCGAACCGCTCCCTCAGATCTCGCCCCGGCGACCTCTCCCCAGCACTACCAATGCCGCCGCTTCTCCTACTCCCAGCTCCGCCGCGCGACGAACTCCTTCTCCGACTCATCCCAGCTCGGCCACGGCGGGTTCGGCACCGTCTACAGAGCCGATCTCCCTACGCGGACCCTCCCTCGCCGTCAAAGTCATGGACTCCTCCGCCGGGTCTCTCCAGGGCGAGCGCGAGTTTCACAACGAGCTCTCTCTCTCCTCTCACTTAATTAGTTCCCGCACGTCGTCTCTCTCCTCGGATTCTCCTCCGACGCCGTAACCGGAGGCTCGTCCTCGTCTACGAGCTCATGGAGAATCGGAGCCTGCAGGACGCGCTTCTCGGTCTCAGTGCGGCGAGGGCTTATGGATTGGAGGAAAAGGTTTGAGATTGCGACGGATGTTGCCAAAGGGATGGAGTTTCTTCACCATTGCTGCGATCCTCCGATCATCCACGGAGATGTGAAGCCGAGTAACGTTCTTTTGGATGCTGGTTTCAGGGCAAAGATCGGAGATTTCGGTCTCGCGAGGGTAAAGTCTGAGGCTTTGGTGGTTAGTAGTGGTGGTGGGAACGACGAGACTAGGGTTCTGATTGAGGAAGATGATGATGATGAGAAGAGGAAGGATGTTGCTGTTGTTGTTGTTGAAGAAGATAATAACGGGTCGATTCTCGAGGAGAGTGAGAGCGTGATCACTCTGTTCGAAGAGGGTAATAACGCCGTGAGTTTCTCGCCGGAGAATGGTTGTGGAAGTAGCGTTTTCACGGCGTCTCCGGGACCGGGGTTGATACAGTCGCCGGAGAATTGTGCGTCAGCGTCTTGACGACGGCGTCTCCAGGACCGGCATTGATACCCTCGCCGGAGAATTGTGCTGTTAGCGTCTTGACACGGCGGCGTCTCCGGGAGGAGCAGCATCGGTGGTACTATCTCCGGAGAAAGGGAGTGTGACTGAGAGCTGTTTGGAGCAAATGAGTGTGGAGAGTAAGCAGCAGAAAGCGGGGTTCGAAGAGGGATTGGTGGTGGAAACAGGACAGCAACGGTGGTGGAAGCAGAGGAGGGATAGAGACAGGGAGTGTGAAAGACTACGTGATGGAGTGGATTGGGAGTGAGATTAAGAAAGAGAGTAGCAACAACAACAAGGGATGGATCAAAAATGGTGATGGGTCATCACCATCATCATCATCAGTCTCTAAGAAGAAGAAAGAAGAAGAAAAGAAAGCCTAGAGAGTGGTGGAAGGAAGAGTTTTGCGAAGAGGACTAGAAAGAAGAGGAAGAAGAAGAAAAAAAAGAGAGGGTTAAGCTCGATCTCAAGCATGACTCTTGGTTTCACAGAGACAGATGATCATCATCATAACCCTACCAAGAGGAAAAAGAGGAATAGTATAGATTGGTGGGTAGATGGGTTAAGCGGAGATCTAAAATCAGTTAAAAACAGAGTCAAGATTCTGGTTTTGTGGTGTGATGTGAATGTTCAGAAGAGCGGAGGAGTAAGCAGCACACCGAGTATGAGAGGTACGGTGTGCTACATTGCGCCGGAATGCGGTGGTGGTGGAGGAGGAGGTGCTTTGTCTGAGAAATGTGATGTTTTATAGTTTTGGGGTTCTGCTTTGGTTTCTTGTCTCGGGGAGACGGCCGTTGCAGGTGTCCGCATCGCCTATGTCGGAGTTTGAGAGGGCTAATCTGATATCATGGGCTAAGCAGTTGGCTTGTCACGGTAACTTTGTTGGAGTTGGTTGATAAATCTATACATTCTTTGGAGAAAGAGCAAGCGGTTCTTTGTGTTACCATTGCGTTACTCTGTCTGCAGAGATCTCCGGTTAAGAGACCGACGATGAAGGAGATTGTTGAGATGCTTACCGGTGCGTCTGAGCCACCGCATTTGCCGTTTGAGTTCTCACCGTCGCCGCCTATGGGGTTTCCATTTAAGTCAAGGAAGAAAGCACGGTGAAAGATGATGTGGTTTAGTTTTAATTGCAAGTTGTAGAAACTGGTTTAATTCCATAACATTAGATTCTTGCAAATAGTTATGAAGATTAGAATGTCATTGCAGACTCTTTCAACTCCTAATGCAGAATCTAATATTTAGACCACTTTTTAACCATTTTGTTTGAGGTAGCAATATGTTGAATCTAAGTACAAATTAGAACCTATAAGTTGTCTCTACTAAAGGAGGAAAAGAGTTATAATGAGAAGAAGGAACGAAAGTGAAAGCAATATGAGGGGTGAAGAAAGGTTGGTGAGTATTCTTAAGGTAACTCCCCCAAAAGTGTCATGTTTGCATTCCACTATGGTTGCCAAACCAATGCACTTGATTATTTCCTTCCAGTAATCAAACATTTGGTTTCATAATAAATCTAAAAATAGCTGAAGATGCTTTGCTTAAACATAAGGGAACAGCTAGTCATGAGGATAAAACCCAAAACGCTCTCATCAACTCTGCAGCAAAGGGGTTAAGAACTGCTGTCATATTGACATTGCAGTGTGGTTTAGTTAGAGATCGGTTTTCAACCGGTTTAAGGCAATGTTTGCCTGTTTTGTACCATTTAAAAAAAATAGCACTTTTTAAATTAAAAGAAAAAATTATATGATTTCCTTCTTCTTTTTTTTTGGTTAAAAAAATTAGATGATTTCCTAATTAATTAATTAGTTAAGAAAATATAAAAAATCCAAACATCGGACGGTGGAGAGAGTATCATAAATATATAAAAAAGCGGACACACGAGATCGGATCGGTTCATACAAGACACTGAGAGAAACTGAAAGATCGTCTGACTTGCCAAAAATCGTCGCAAAGTATCTCACTTTCTTTCTCTCTCTCTCTCTCCTCTTCAATGGCGGAAGGTGGAGGAGGTGACTCTCCAGTTCCACCGTCAGAAAACAACGGCGGAGAGTATCTACTCTCCCTTCTACACAGAAGACCTAACCAGCAGACCAAACAATACCAATCCATCGATCAGACCATCTCCTCCTCCTCCCCAGCAGCAGCAACAACAGTCGTTCGCTGTCGATCCAGCAATCGCAGCCGTTGGCCCAACCGTTAATTCTTTCACTCCGTCTAATTGGCCGTCCAACGGTACTCCTCCTCCTTGGCCGCACGCCTCATCATCGCCTCCCAACTTCTCGCCCAATCTGTTAGGGTTTCCTCAATTTCAGCAAAACCCTTTTACTTCAAACCAATTCGATGGGAATCAAAGAGAATCAGCAGAAGATGCTGCTTATAGATTAGGGTTTAATGGAGCTGTTAATCATCACTCGATTCAGCAGTCGCCGCCGCAAAGGCTTGTTTTTGGTTCTTTTTCGGGAGATGCTACTCAAAGCCTTAATGGTGGTGGTGGTGGGTTTCTCAACGGGAGCCTCAACTCTAGCAAAGATCCAAACTTTCCTCGTCTTGGGAGCATGGGAGAGGGAACTGGGGTCCCATTGGTAATAACGGCAGGGGTGGTTCCAAGTCTACTCCTCCTCCTCCTCCTCCTGGATTCTCTAGTAGTCAACGAGGATTTGATAGAGATTTGGGAAGTAGGGATGGTGATAGAGGGATGATAGGTAGTTCACAGAGAAGTCATCATGATGATAGAGGAATGATGGGTAATTTCCAGAGGAATCATGATGACAGAGGGATGATGGGTGGTTTCCAGAGGAATCATGATGATAGAGGAATGATGGGTAATTTCCAGAGAAGTCATGATGATAGAGGGATGTTGGGTAGTTTCCAGAGAAGTTATGATGGTAGAGGAATGATGGGTAGTTCTCACATGAATCATGATAATGCAAAGGGCGAGGGTTCTAATGTATGGGATAAAAGTGGTGTTGATTTGAGTGCTGAGAATGATAGGTTAAGGAGATTATCTATCCAGAGTGAGGGAAGGTTCAATCTTAGCCAACAGATTGATCATCCTGGACCACCTATGGGTAAAAATCTGCATTCTGTATCGGCAGCTGATGCACAGGATTCGTTTTCGATGCTGAACAAGGAAGCTCGTGGTGGTGGAGGTGGTGGTCAATACAAAGAGGAATTGGGACAATTGAGTAAGGGAAAGAGGGAAGGCAATGGGGAGATTGGCCCTGCTGATGAAGAAAATGAGAGTTTTGGAGAGATATTGTTGAGTCTGTATTGGTTGAAGACGAAACTGATGCCAAAGATGGGAAGAAAACTAGCAGGACTTCTCGCGAAAAGGTGATACAGGATCTGTAGCTCTCATACAGTTTTAATATGCTAACTAGTGACTTTACTGGAAACATTGCGTGATGGTGTTAGTATGCTTATTCTTTAGGCTGTAAAATTTGTTTTTAAGTTTGGGTTTTTTGTTATCAGGAATCGAGAATGGACACTCGAGGTCAGTGGTTACTCGGCCAAAGGTTAAGAAATGTTAAAAGGTACATGGCATGCCGAAACGACATCCGCAGGCATGATGCACCTTTCATTGCTGTGTACAAGTCCCTGATTCCCGCAGAAGAGGAGCTGGAGAAGCAGAAACAACTAATGGCCAAGCTAGACAATCTAGTCGCCAATGAATGGCCTAACGCAAAGCTATATCTCTACGGGTCATGTGCCAACTCCTTTGGCTTTTCCGAAGAGCGACATCGATGTTTGCCTTGCGATCGAAGACGATGATGTCAACAAATCAGAGATGCTGTTGAAACTTGCAGATATTTTGGAATCAAATGACTTCCAGAATGTTCAGGTAAAATAAATATTGATCATGTATCCTTATGGCTATGAATCTTGTGAGTATATATATATATATGAGACATGTTAATTTTGTAGGCACTGACACGAGCTAGAGTTCCAATAGTGAAACTCATGGATCCTGTCACTGGGATATCGTGTGATATATGTATCAACAATGTGCTAGCTGTCGTGAACACAAAGCTCCTGCGGGACTACTCGCAGATAGATGGCCGTCTAAGGCAATTAGCTTTCATTGTCAAACACTGGGCGAAATCGAGAAAGGTCAATGAAACTTATCAAGGAACACTCTCCAGCTATGCGTAAGTTCCTCCTTACTTTCAAAATGAATCTATATTTCACGAAACAATCATAAGAGACTTTTGTTTCTTATGTATGAAACTTTTGCAGGTATGTTCTTATGTGCATTCATTACTTACAACTACGTAGCCCACCAATCCTTCCTTGCTTACAGGTTTGTATGATAACTGATAACTATATGACAAATCTTATGTGTAAGGTAACTTTTATTGAAAAGGGCTTTCTCTTTTCGCCTCTGTGCAGGAGATGGAGCCGACATACTCAGTTCGGGTTGATAATATCCGGTGCGCATACTTTGATAATGTTGAAAGACTGAGTACGTTCGGATCAAGTAACAGGGAGACCATAGCCGAGCTGGTGTGGGGATTTTTCAACTACTGGGCTTACGGGCACGACTATGCCAATACCGTTGTATCTGTCCGCACCGGTTCCATACTTGGGTAAAGCTCACACTCAATATACTGTTACTGTAAAGCAGTCTCTGAGAAAAAAAAAAAAAACATGAGATGTTTTGCTGTTGTTGCAGGAAGCGAGAGAAGGACTGGACGAGGAGGGTTGGGAACGATAGGCACTTGATATGCATCGAGGATCCGTTTGAGACAAGCCATGATCTGGGTCGGGTTGTGGATAAGTTTAGTATCAGAGTGTTGAGGGAAGAGTTCGAGCGAGCTGCAAAGATTATGCATCAGGATCCTAACCCATCTGCCAAGCTATTCGAACCATATGTTCCTGGAGATAATAATAATATTAGCAATGGCCAAGGCCACAATTAAGTTTCACAAAAATTGAATCAGGTTCGTGTGTTGTTGGCTTGTATATATTTATGTTTAGATTCTCTCTCTCCCTCCACTTGTTTTTTTTTGTTGTTTTGGATGGTTGCTTGCGACACTATCAAATAGTATTTGTTTGATTATAGACTGTAGTTGTTCTTTAAGAGGAGAAACGGAAAAAAAAAGTAGGCATATCTTTACTAAACCATTAGTTCACAGACCAGATCCAAAGATACATAACATGCGTCTGAACGAAGGAGGTTTCTGTTTTGAGGCGAGGAGGTTGATTAACGAGAGGATGAAAGTGAATGGATTCTGTTAGGCCCATACTTATTTATTTTAACGGGCTTTTACTTTTTGTATGTAAATCTTGGGCTAATTGTGAGATTTATTCACATAAGAGGATTGGATTATTGATTTGCATCGAACTATGGCTCATTCACTCCGCGTATTTCAATTTTCAACTTAAAAAGTAAAAAAACTAGCATGTATATCCTAAATATCTAAAAGGATTTTAAGATATTATAAAACTAAAAATAAAAATAAAATTTATATGAATGTCCGAAAACTTGAGTGTTAGAGCATTTCATTTATTAGTTTTTCAAATAAAATTCTAAACATTATTAAATTTATATTTAGAAGTTTAATTAAACAATAAAAAGTTAATAATTAAAAATAGCTTTACCATTTGGCAAAGAACATGTTGAAAATTTATTGGCCAATAAATTGATTTTTCCTTTTTAGTCTATCTTTCTTGATTATATTTCTGTTCTTTGTTAGAATTTTTTTATAAACTTTTGTAGAGAATGTTGATGCCTTGCAGCTCTTTCACCCTAGAAAATCTTGTAGATAATATTGATGTTGATGCCTTATATATATTTTATTCTGATTGTCCTATAAATATAAGCTAGATATATATATATATATATATATATATATATATATATATATATGTATTCCTGATTTGGAGCGAAAAGCATAATTGGATACATGATAACAAGACTTGAAAATGAAAATAAACATATAAACATCTAGGTAGGCAAGTGTAGAAGAACATAGATACATCATAACACAAGCAGTTTAGTTTAAAAGCAAAGAGTGAGAGAAAAAGAAGACAACACGGGAAGCAGGTTTAGTGTTTTGTTACTTGTCCTTACAGACTCACTGCTAAACCTGTTTTTACTTAGGGTTTCTTTTGCATATTTGCTGTTGTTGGAAGAGTGGTTTCTTCACTTTCTTGAAGAAGAAGGCAACCCAATGAACAATTCTGTCTCTACTTCAGAACTTGGACTACTCTCTTCGTCACCTCTTCCACTTTCTTGTTTCTTCTTAGACCAAACTTCGATTTCATGAGATCCCCACTGCAATATATAGTTACAAATATCTATATTATATACAAAACTAATAGATACAAATAAGTTATAACAACACATAGGGGTCCAAGTTCTGAAGGTCATGACCGTCTTGGGATTATAATGCGAATGTAAAAGGTGAATAGTAACCAAGAAGAACTAGTAGACCCCTAACCAAAAAGGCAAAAAAAGAACCAAAATATTTTCAACCTTGACGGAATAAAAAAACAAATGTGAAACCCTAACTTGAGACCCTTCGGAGAAATTCGTTTATAGTAGTGTACCTTTTCAATGAGTTTCTGGTTTTCTGCAGCTAGAGTTTTCTCCTGCAAAGTTTTTAGTTCCAGTTGTTAGAAGCAAACACAAGAAGGTTACTAAGTTGTAATATTCTACCAGTTGAGTCTCTTTACCTTTTGCTTGAGCTGCTCAATTTGTTCCTTAAACACTTGAGTCTAATAGAAATGAGCAATTAAGTTATGAATGGGTTTATCAGAATAATAATCTGGGGATGATCTAAATAAATATACATGTATACCTTTCTTGCTCGAATGCATTTGACACTTTTCTCAAGTTGGGTCTCAATGTGCTGCAGCTCCTCAATCGAGCATGATCCTATGCCTTCTCCCAAGAGTTTACTAATTAAAGCAAGAATGAAAAACACTTAACTCGATCACTCTTACCATAAATATATATATGACGTGTTTGACGTTTAACAACAGCAAAATTGCAAAGATACAAGTGTATGACGTGTTTATACCGTTTGGAAGCTTCAAGTTGTTCAATTTTCTTCATCATGTTTGCTGCTTCATGTTTCAAATGCTGTTGGTTATATCAACAATGTTATTGCATGGGATTATTTTTCATATGTACGCTAATAGTGACATTGAGATGCTAATATATATGTGACACTGAGACTATATACAGACTATGATTATTTTTTCTTTAGTCATTTTGATCTTTGTACTTAAGTAGTTATATAAAAAAACTGGTACACAAGATCATATTTAACCTGCATATTTTCTTCAGAAACCGGTTTGTTGCTGATTCGATCCTTGGTATGCGTCAGATAACGATCTATGGTATCTTGCATACTGTTAGAAACATAAATTCATCAAAAATTAAGTTAGCACAGTGTAAGAAACAACTCAATTTCTCTGGAACTGGAACTCAAGCAGACAATTTAAGAGCATAAATTCTTTCTTAGTCAAAGTAATCACTAGACTTAATGACATGACTTGGAAAGCCTTGTCTATTTGGGGTTTTTTACCCCAAATTTTGGAAAATAAAGAAATGTGAGTCTCTTTTCTTTATACTAGTAAGTAGGTTGAGAGAAAGACGTACTTTCACAAATTGACAGATGGTCTGAAACATTTGATCAAAAGTAAATTTGGTTTCCCTTCTACTTAACAGTACAAGATAATTTCTCTCATTCTCTAAACAATCTATAATAAGTATGGATGCAATATCAGGTGGAAAACAGTAGGAACATAGTAAGCAACTTAATTGCATTATATTAGGAATGAAGATGAAATGAAGCATAGGTAATTTATCTATCCGGAATGGTAAAACAATATCCTAATCATCACTTAGATAAATCCTATTTTGCTGTAAGCAAAAACGAAAAATATTAATTTCACCAGACCATGTATCATTTCAATTCATAAGAATGCTAATTGATCCTTAAACGAACCCAAGAAAGAATAATTGTAATACAAACTCAAGGAGTTGTACGTGTGTGTGATCATGATCTCTAGTAAGAGATGATCAAATATATATAACAAGTGCGAAAGTACTTGCTATAGAGTTCTTTGGCATTTTTAACTTTTATCATAACTCAGAAACTAAATATGACAGATAGAGAGAGAGAGACATCTCAAGCAATTAAAACAAGATGGTGTACTTGATTTTACTTTAATAATAGCCTTAACACTGTAGAAACCAAGAAACTCATTTAACACCCTCTCTAACCAAAACGTCAAAGAGATGTAATTCCACAAAGAGCAAACAAATCCATGTATAAACCTAGATATAGTATAAACTCTCTCACTCTCTCCATATTTCTCTCTGTAGAAGATATATATATGAAAAACGTACTTGGAGCTGGCGAATTCATAAAGTTTTCCCTTAGAAGAGAAGATGATCAGAGAAACTTCAGCATCACAAAGCACTGAGAGCTCAAAGGCTTTCTTCAACAAACCATTCCTTCGTTTAGAGAAAGTCACTTGTCTGCTTGTTGCATTTTCTATCCTCTTCATCTGAGTTTTCCCCTCACCATCTCTTATTCCTTATTTAATTTTTCTTTCACAGAGAAAAATGTATATAAGATTTTTTTTAACTTGCAGAGAACATGAGATCAAGGGTTCAACCACCTCAATAACAAGATAATTCACACACATAAAACATTCCATTTGGAAAAGAAAAAGAAAAAGAAAACTTTTTCCTGGGATTTATTTTTGGTGGAAGGATACTGATGAAGTCAACGAGATAAGATTAAGTACCCGAAAAGCAAACCAATCTAAAGTACAAATTTATATAGTTGATATATATGGATTGCTTAAGAATGAATGAAATATGCAGCCTTTATTTTATTTTTCTTATAGGGGTTAATTGAAAGATATGCAACCTGTCATCAGATTTAGCCTAAACAAAACAAAACAAAAAATAACCCCAGAAACAAAACATCAAATCGACCAAAATGAAAATAAATCCATCGGACAAATCAAAAAGTGAAAGAGACCATTACAAAGAGATCTTACCTGTGGCCAAAAGGATTAAAAACCCTAACAGGAAGGATTTAAGGAGAGTAACGGAAGAGGAAATTAAGAAGCACGATTATGTATAAATAGATAGATATAAGATACTAACATAAGTATTGATGGAGGGGCGACGAGAAGACGATGAACAAACTTGATTATATGCGTAAGGAAAGACCTATTTATGGAAGTAGCAAAAGAAGTAGTATCTTCTCGTTTCATCTATTTGTGTGTAATAATAAAAAGAAACAAAAACAAGACTCACACACTCTCCTGATGTGGTTATGGTAATAGGGAACAACCAATGGTTAGTCTAGTTGGTTTAGTGGTATGTGGACTTTGATAAGATAAGCTATCCATGTTTGAATTAATTCCACAACACTAGATATGTGTGACCATGTCTATATGATATTATGATTTAGATTTCATTTGAATACCAAAAACCTAAATTATATATCTAGGTTTTTTGAATACCAAAAACCTAAATTATATATCTAGGTTTTTTTTATATATCTAGGTTGCATTTATCGTTGAGTATTAGTTTGGGTATTTCCATACTCAGATTAAAAAGAAGTAATGGAGAACAAATTTCCTTTTTTTTCCCTTTTGAAAAGTGTTAAATTTAGATTAGAATAATGGCAAAAAAAGGATGAGAAATAGTAATATGTGTCGCAAATATGATGGTCGCTTGAAACCTCATCCTTTACTTATTTTGGAAAAAGGTCTCGAGAAAGACCAAGAAAAGCATATTTTGATATATATGGATGTATTTACATACACATCTTTTTCCTTTCAAAATATCTATGTTGATGGGATTTTCTGTCCAAGAATTTAAGAAGATTATAAAGAAAATTATTTTTGATTTTTAGGTGTGGACACAAACACTCTCTCGTACGTATAAGCCCCACATGTGATTAATCTGAAAATAATGATATCAAATATCCAATCCTAAGAAATAATAATATAAATATTGTGGTGAACTTGTGATTTTAATTTTTTTAAGAGATACTAAAAATAATTGTAAGGGTGTCTTAAATTTTTAATAATTCCATTGATATTTATCTTATTATTTCAATGATTTTTTTTGAAAACCTCTTCTTGATAGAGATTTCCTCGTATTAAAGATGGGAATGCCCCAGGACCGTCTAATAGCACGTGCAAGTGGAGCGGTCGAATAGGGTCCGAATTGAAAAATTGAAAAAAACATTAAGAATTTTTTAGATAAACATATAAGTTATGATATAACACTTTAAATTTCTAGACATAATACTAAATTTAGAGCTGATAATTTTTTAAAAAGATGTCAAATATATATAAATAAAGCTAGAAATTTTTTAAACTATTCTATTAGATCGTTAAATATACCATTAATATTTTTTGAACAGGATCCATAAATAATTTGAGACGGCCCTGGAATGCCCTAATAACTAGTAAAAATTAGATGTTCGTACAATCCAATGTGTGTGTGTGTGTGTTTTTTTTTTTTACAATCCAATATGTTAGTTCAAATAATCCATAGATACCTAAATACCAAACTAGATTCTAGTAATACTTGCGACGTTCACATATTGTAAGCTATCTCATTTCAAATACCTGTTCATCCTTAACTTTGGGATTTATTTTTAACAAAAAAAATTGAGATACATAGATAAAGCAGCTGAATATCATAACCATGATATAAAGCCTATTCTGGCTAGTAGTCCAACGCCAAACACATTTACTTAGTTTTCTCCAATGTTTTGTGAAAATTTCTAGTTTTATGTAGAACCTTACATCTTTACTTGCATGATTAGTAAATCGCTACTGCAATTCTACATAGTTTGTCATGGTTTGTTGGTATTTTATTCACATAAACACATTTTAGGATTTAATTGCCATTTCCAAAAAATGCGTACCTCTAATCAAATTACTTAGAGATGCAAAGAGAATGTGGCAATGGCGTGTAATACGTTGTGATGTGTCTAATTAAGAGGCAATTGCAATATTTTTCCAGAGTCATAAACGAAAACGTAACTTAGAAAACCAATAATGGTTTAGCTTCTTTATTTTGTCACAGCCAATAATGGTTTAGCTAATCGAACGTCTTGTCTAGCTAATGGCCCCAAAAAATATCCTATTTAGGGAGGACCACGCAGGCTATTTATTTCGAAAAGAACATCTTTTCGCCAGTGACTTAATACTATATATTTATTAAATGTTACCGACAGGTCCGAGAATAATTTGTTGATATATAATTTTGAGTTAAGTGTGTGTCTATATAAATATTTGTAGTTTTGTCATGATTCCCTTAAGTTTAGGCATGAGTAACCAGGGTTGGAGTCCATGCTTACGCATTTTTTTTTAAACAATTCAGATCACTGAAACATAATCGTGACTAGTAAATGCGAGAACTTCTTAGAGCAAATTTATTGGTTAAATGCTCACTAATACAATATTACTAAGATAAGTAAAAGTTAAGCTGATAAACTATACTAAGTTTATTAGCTCTAATTGTAAGATATCTATTAAATTGCTTATCATTATAATATTAGTATTATTTGATTTATTTTATCTAATATAATGTAGTCCAGAAAAATATTTTAAAAACTTATCTTAAACTAAAATATAATAAAAGGGTTGTAATATTTTAAATAACACAGACAAACATAAGTTACATAACAACTTATAAAGACCTAAAAATGATAAAACAAAATGTTATGAGATTTGACAAGGTAATGAAGTCTATAAATAAAGAAATAATAATAATTACACATAACTGGTACTATTATGTTAATTAGAAGTTTAAAAACTTTATATACTATTATTGTATTAAACTTCAGACAGTCCATTTAAAATAGTATTAATATATATTTTAATTTATGAATAATGGATATTTTATATAGATAATTTTATTTTAAGATTTATGAAAAAATGTAAGCGAAATTTAATATTATTATAAAATATATAATTAAAAATTAAAGTGTAGATATTCTATCTTATAAATAATAATCTTGGCCATTATTTAAATTGATACGTGTCATGTGGGTAGGGTTTTAAAAGAGTTCTAAAATATGTAATTCAAGAATGGATTCTAACACTATTCATGAAATTTTATTTATTTATTTATTACTTTTTTAGAATCTTTTTCCATCGTGTTAGTCGATGTACTCTTACTGGCAGAGATAAAAAAGGGAAGCTATAAATAGACTATTGTAAAGATTCATCATATACGTAGTTAGGATATTAGAGCAACTCCTACAGAAAGTTTTCAACATGGACTTCTCAAAATAATTTATATATAAATAAACATTAATAGTATTTAATTATGTTATTTTAAAATACCGATAAGCTAAATACGAGTATATATATAGTTTATGTATTTTGAGAACTTTATGTTAGAACTCTTTGCAGTTGTAGTTAATTATGGGTCAGAATGGTCGATTTAGAAATGGTCTAACCATTATAGATTTGGCTTAAATCTAAAACTGCAACATGAAGTCTTTATGCGAAAAAGAGTCTATTATGCGTTTAGTCCCAAGTTTTTCCGGTTGTCACTTACCACTAGAATAGAAATTTCATAGTAATTCGAATTTGCATCTAAAGATGTTATGATTAGTAATTAACTTTCAAAATGGTACTGTACTGATCAATATTCACGACGAATGGTACTAGGAATTAGGAAAATCGTCGTCCTAAGTTTTTGTATTAAATCTTTTTGTAACTTTCAGAATCTTTCCTACGTTTGTTTATTCATTCGCAGTTACGCGCTGATCAATGGGAGACACCATGCATCTGTTTTGTAAAATTGTTATTAGGTGACCGAAAATTAGAAGAACAAAAAGGGCGTAGAATATTGGAAATACATCAACGTCGTCCGTACATTCGTTGCTACAAAGGGTAGCCAATGATAATACGAAACGCACCTCCTACTTTTTCTAATGCTCCAATCAAAAACACCACGACAAAAGGTATTATTATTATTTATTAACTTCAAAGATAAATCGTGCTCCACACTTTGTCCTAAACAGGGACCCACCCACTAAATTGCATATCTCAAAATAATAAAATTCTAGAATATAGCAACTCTGTAAGATCCTATTTTTCTTACCTCTTTTAGGTTAGATCAAGTTTTCTTTCCTTTATATTCACACATATATTTGCCTATTTAGGTGGCTAAATTAGCATATGAATACTATTGAGAAACAAAAAGATGTATATACATATTTGTAATTAGCGGTGTTGACCAAAAAAAATGTAACTTGTGAATGCGCCCCACGAAAATGGACAGATTCATGTCCAGCTACTTAATAGATACCCATCCATAAGTTTTCTACTGTTTCTAACAATCTTGTGATTTCAGCTTGGTTTCTTAAAGCATTTCTTATTGTCAATGTCTCTTCAACGAATACCTGATATCAATATAGCTCCGTATGTAATTACTTTAAATATAAAATGAAACCACTCATAAAAAACACACATGAATTCAAGTCACTTAAAAACTGTTTGGAGGAGAGTTTCTCATTTCCAATCATATACATATAATTTTGAGTCATATTTGTAAATCTTATTATTGTTTTTTTGCTTAAACTTGGAAATCTTATTATTGTTGATATTTATTATAAAATTTAAACAAAATCGTTCGTGATCTGATATGATGAATATATATACTATCACAGTAACTAAGTTTCTGGAATAAAACCAATCGTTCAACAAGGTTTGAATGAACAAGAGTTAAGACCACATACACTTTAGCCTAACCGAAGTTCGTAGCATTATTTGTGAAATGTAGTTTTAGCGAATCTAGCATCCCCCTCTTTTTGTAACTTGTGGTCCCTTTATACTAGTTTTGTTGGTCATTGGCTCCGATCTTACAAAGACTTAAACATCTGGATTTGATTTGGTAATGCATGTAACCACGCCACCAAGTGCAAGGACACCCGAGTAGTTAGAATATCTTCAATCCTCTTCATCTTTACTTTAAAATAGAGTAAAATTGAGTATAGAGTAAGAAATGTTTTAATACAACTTCATATTTTACTTCACAGTGAAGTTTACTTTATAAACAAAATAATTTTTTTTGTTTATTTATTATTCTCGTTATAAGATAAAATATGAAGTCAGATTAAATTAATTTTATTTTATTTTCATTTTAATTTAATTTTTAAAGGAAATTAAGTGTTACATTGGAAATGCTCTTATAAAACTAAATTACGGTAAAATGGACCTAATAAATTGTATGATCCTTGATCTTGATATTGAATGCACATAGTCACATGCAAAACTCCTTTTGTGATTGAACTGAGCTTCTTTTTATCACACATATTGAGTTAAAAATACGTGAAAACATAAAATAAGAATAGGTCTTGTGGTCAAGTAATAGTGGACGGACCTGAAATGTTAACACGTGTTAGATTCGATCATCCTGCTATACGAAACTAAGTCATATTGTTATGTTTACCTAACATAGATTAATATCCATGTTTTAGAACACATTTGAATACCCTAGAGAATGAGTTTATCAGCGGACTTGCGATTCTATTGAATTCAACCATGTTAAAAATTTTGTCTTAAAAAAAAACATAAAATAAATTATATAGATATTTTATTGCCCAAGTAGAACATTTGTTTTATTTTTAATTTGGATTAGTTTATGATATTTAAAAGATTAAAGGTAAAGCAATTAAAGATATGTGCTCAACCGATAGTGATCGGAATTTAAAAATGTGGATAGCTTAATAAAAATAAGAGATTTAATTGGAGAAGGTGAAAAAGAGAACTGATTTGGCCATTGGGGAGAGAGTTTGCACTTCCCAGTTGAGGTACCGACACATGTCGGGCACGTGGGGTAGATGAGATTCTCATCACCAGTGGAGGGGACCACAGAGCGTGCTGTAAACCATCCTATGCTGTTTCATCCGACGGTTCTTATTCCATCTTCAGATTCTACTTGTCCTTTTTTTAATTCGTTTATTTCTCTGTAAAGTGTTATAAACCAATGCTTGCGTCAGCTTTCTCCACCTGGGGCTGGGCTATACTAAGCAGTGAGAGTATGTAATTAAGATATTAGATTTCAAATGTCGAAAAAATTAAACTAGCAATGACTTAACTAAGAGGCAAGAGCTTTGATAATATACGTCAAAAAATAAATAATAACCACTGATACAATAGAAATTTGGATGATACAAAAGGTAACAAATACAGATGAGAGTTTACTCAGAACTAGAGGAGCAAACACCATAGCGTTTTCTTTGGTACAAAACGGCACGCAGTTATAGTCCAAAACTCACTGGATGGGGGGGATAGGCCAAAAACATAGCAGCCCCTATCTTTTGACATTCATTTTTTTTTTTACAATCTGAAAGAAAACAAAAAGGTATATAATGATATACCACAAAGACATGGTTGTATCATCACACGATCTTGGCCATCAATTTTTGTCTGTCTGTGTTATGCTGGAGCCAAGATAGGGGAGAAGACAGCTATGAGCAGAGGGTTTCTTCTTAAGCACGACAAGAAGTCATCCTTGCTGATTCTTTGGTCTTTGTCGTCGTCTAGCAGAATGTACATCCCTTGAACCTACAACACGGAGAAACTCTAAACCGTTTAGCTACACATTTTCCGATTCATGGATGAGATGAGTGTCTATACACACTTACCTCGTCCTTGTTCGAGTTTGGCATTGTGTGTTTCAGCACGTCTCCAAGCTGAGCCAAAGATAAGGAAGAAAAGTAGTAAGTCATAAGAACTCAAAAGCTAATATGACAAAAGAGGTGAAGAACTAAATCTACTTCTTGAACTGAGATGAAGCCGTCTCCATCTGCGTCACAGTGGGAAAAGGCTAGCTCGCATGTTTGCTGAAAAAGTGGCTGTGCCGACACATGAGCCGAGGCAAACAAGAACTGCAGACCAATCAGCAGAAGAAGAAGGATGAGATTTAAAGAGACTGTTTAACTAAGAATCTCTACAAAAAGTGATCCCCTGAAGGTATGTACCTGTCTGAAAGTGATTGATCCGGCTTTCTCCACATCGATGAACCCAAATATCTACAACAGTATAAGTAACGCATAAGATAAGAGCATAGGCATATAAATTAGACAACGAAGGCGAGAAAAATAATTTTATTATTCATAAACTGACCCCTTTAGAGAGAGTGCAAGGCTTCAGTTTAAGAACCCGAAGAAAGTCATGTAGCGTAACACGTCCACTGCAAAGAGAATAAAAAATTCCTGAAGATTTGCAACTTAGAAGACAAGTAACTTAAAATACGGCAAAAAAAGTCATTACCTTGAGTCTGGATTCATGGAAGAAAATGTATCCAAATACCGAACTGCCTCTAAACTACTTATATTGAATAGCTGCAAGGAACAAAGACAGAGCAACAGGAATCACTAGGGATAAAAATAATGAACATTCTTTCTTGATGGACCATATATACATGACGTTATCACAATCATTAGATATGTGTCTCCTTGATGTAAATGAGAAGCATCAAACTTGTAGCACTATAGAATGAACTTACCGATGCAACCTTGGCCATTTCAACCATGTAATTTGAGGGGTTTTCCTGAAACAAAACATTTAAAAAATGTGATCAACAAGATGAATGTTTCTGAAGAAACTACGAGGCATAGATAACAAAAAAATATAACCATATGAAGCTATTCAAGAGAGGGAAAACACCAGTGAGCTGCACGTACCAGCTTTAATTCAGATGCTCTGTTCAATAGCATCAGGTCCCCATAAGAATGAGATGTTTGGACGACATTCAAAGAGGTTGCAATTGCATGACTGGTCTGTATTCACAGGTATACCATCAGTAGTACTAAGTGCCAAAAAAGAAAGAAAAAACAAGTCTCCGTCTCCACCAGAAACATACCTTCTGGGAGAGACGCACAGCATTCTGTTTTTGAGTGTCACTTGGATATATTACTGGAAGGTACTCAACCTGTTTCATTCCGGAGAAAAATGATCCAAATAAGTGAAATTCTAAAACACCGAACACAGTCAATGAACTAAGCTTGCTAGATAAAAAACATTGCATACCTCCATGAAATTGTGGAACTGAGTGAACATTCTAAACATGAGCAGCAACAAAGAAATATTCCCCCTGAAAAAAAAATCTCATAAAACATCAGTACTGTACTTTTTTTGTAGGAAGTAGAAAGACAGGAAAGAGAGAGTCTCTCACCAGGATTGATCAAAATGTACATGGGGATACCGAACTACAACAGGCTGAATAGGGTAGCCTGGGATGAAAGCTCCGAGCTGGAAGGAGATAAGAACTTTCCCGTTGGTGGTGGTTCCTTCAGGGAAGAGCAGCAGGCGAGGAAATCTATCGGAGGAGGCTTTTCTCTGTATTTACATCCCTTGAAAGCACATTGCGTATCAAATACAACAAAAACATTTTGAATCCTTTTCAACCACAAAATGGTTCTAAAAACATTCCACAAGAAACTCTATACCTTTATTTCATGCACAGCGTTCTTCCTTGATTCTTGTGAGAATCTATTAACATATATCACCTTAACATATTCAAAAACAGAAACTTTAGTATAAACGAGGCCCCCAGCATCTTAAAACCAAATATGTGCTGACTAGCTAGCTGCCTACCTGCATTGCCCTGATGATAGTACCAACAAAAGGAAGCGAATCATGCGACTCGGATGCAACAATGGTGGGTGACAGCTCATAGAAGAAGAAGATTGGTTCGATAAAAGAAACATGGTTTGATACAACGATGGGAGCAGTATCTCTCCGAGCAGGTTTCCCTTTCCTTCGTATCCAGTGATAACTGCAAGAGCAAGGAAAGATTATCAACACAACATCATGTAACAAACACTATCTAACACCTATTTAAAACCATTTCACCAAATGTTATTATATAACTAAAAGTTTCCTAATTTTTTTTTAAAAAAACTGACCCAAAGGAGAAGAGGATACATCTGGTACAGATCCGAGTAACCCACATGATCCTACACCTCCACCGAGGCATTGGATTGTGTTTATCTTTCCACCCGGCAAGAGCCAGCTTCGTCGCCACGTAACCGACAGCTAAGCTAGCACCGAATATGACGAGCCTGAGCAACGCGATCGGGAGGCAGACCACGATCTTTAACACCTCGTACAGTCCGCTGACTCCCGGCGTGTCGTTCCGGAACGGATCCACCGTCGTCGGAGGAGGCTCGGCCTCGCTGAGGAAGCCGAAAGGGTTGTTGAGATTGTCGGATTGAAAACCACGTGGAACACGTGGAGGTTCTTGATTTTGTAGACCAACGACGGCGGGGATGTAGCCTTCTTCTCCTCCATCGTCGTGGTCGATTGAGATGACGACCTCTGGTTGATCACGGTGGATCAACGGGGACGACAAATCAGGATCCGACATCCTCGGTGTGTCTGTAAAGAACACAGCGAGAGAGAGAGAGAAGAAGGAGAGATTGGTCTCTCTCTCAGGCTTTGTGGTGCTTGTTAATTTGTTTTCTTCCTTCCCCCTTTTTTTTAAGTGTTCGGTTAATAATTAATTTAATTTCTTTGATTACCCCCTAAGCTATTATTGATACGGATTATAAGAATTTTTAGAATCTGTGGGTGTAGTCTATTTTAAGCTTTGATTTAATTAACTCAGCGAGCGAACAAATGTTTGATTACAGCCTGGGGGGTTTTAGCAAATCTATTATGGAATAAGCAAATACAATTAACAAGGGGGCCACGATTAAAGTTTTCGGTCAACGGAAGCAGATAATTTATAGTATTAAAGATTATCATTGCTCTTTCACATGGATTCGGCATGGACTGTCTTAAAAAACTCATAAATAATCTCCGATTGGAATAATATATTATTTGATACTTAACCACTCTCGGAAAAAAACTATTCTACTTGCTTTAAAAATTTAATATATGTATATGTCTTATAACTTTAACCATGTATTTTCCTTTACTATAATGATTAATGTGCTAACATTTTATCCTATATTTTGAAATTATATGAAAGTTATAAGTCTAAAATATATCTTTTGTGTCATGCATTTGTATTCGACTTGGTTAAAACCTATACTAATTCGTTTAGTTTTTAATTTTTTTAACACCCCTAATTTGTTTAGTTATAACCGGCATTTGATATATGTTTAAAATTAGTTATGTCATAGATTATAGATCTGAGTGGATATCCAAAATGCAAGAAAAAGTGATGGAAAATTTAGTTAATTTGATTGATTCGTCATCGTCGGATTAGGGAGATAGCCCGATTGACATATGTGGCCGACATATCAATATAAATAGCATGTGTCGACATTATAACAAACTATTATTATCATCTTTTTGTCAAAATATAATACGCTAAGCGTGGGCTGTTAATTATTACTCGAGCCTGCAAATTTTAAATTAGTTCACATCAAAATGTTAATTTTCTTCTTAACTAGGCCTACCAAAAGAAAATGTTGAGACGAAGGCGCAAGTATTGGACCCCCCAACCCCACCAGTTCACCACTCTCCTGCGCACTTTCTGATAAGATTACAAACGACCGGACCGGATCAGAGACTGACAACATAATGATCTGCACGAGCCTCGGAAGATCCAAAACGCATTCCAACAATGTCTAGTATTTATATACTTAAGGCCCAATTAAAGAGCCCAACATGTCTTAAATTTGAAACGTTTGTCGTTTCAATATCTGTGAATCTGGGAGTCACTGATTCATCCTACTATCAAAAGGGGGACAAGTGGTGTCTACGAAAACACTGGGAAGAGCAGCTGGTTTTTGTACTTGAAGATCATCGAAGGGGATGCAATTAACTCTTGAATTCGGGTGAGCTTATTATCCCTTTCTCTTTGATAGTGTGAAATGAATGATTCTCCCTATTTCTTGGAATATTTATGTGTAACTTTGATATGATATGTAGGGGAGGTTTAGAGCTGCTCTGCGATTCACAAAAGATCCATAAAGTAAACGTAGACTTGCCCAATGGCGAAGATGATGTAAAGCTTCAATCTTTATGTGTGTTTGGTTCTTATTATTATTATGATTTATCTTAAAACTTAAAAGCTTTCTTTCTCTTGAATTAGCTGACAATGAAGCATTTGCTTACATGGGTTCGTACAAATCTGATCAAAGAGAGGCCTGAAATGTTCATCAAGGGTGATACTGTGTATGTCTTTCCTTCTTTCATCAGCTCTACATTAATATAATAAATGGTTATTAACAGGGGAAGAGAATCGATTCTTGTTGCAGAAGACCTGGTGTTCTTGTGTTAGTGAACGACTGTGATTGGGAGCTAAGCGGCCAGCTCGAGACCACAATCCAAGAGAAAGATGTTATCGTTTTCATCTCCACCTTGCACGGTGGATAAAAAAGAACATATCGCTGGAGTGTGATTCATCATCGAAGTTCATGTCATTTCTGCAACTACAGAACCAATAATAATGTGTTTGTTTACTTGAAGAATTAATATTAGAAAGAACATTTCACGAAAACAATACATAGAATCTCACGTGGTGGGTTACATAATGCTACATTACACCTATTAAAACATGATGATGATATCTCTACTTCCTTCGTCCATCTTTCTCATACACTCTCTGTAAGCAACATAGACACCATTGCAGATGCAGACTCAGGTCCATCGATGTTAACACTCGGTATGATCACTTCAGGCGACACTTTTTGCACAAACTCTTTCAGCTCTGTGAAGCTGCTATGCTCACTATAAGGAACCTCGTACCTGCAACGACATATACAAAGATTTTTGAGCTTCAATGCACACCACCACAGAGACTTGGAGATGGCGAGAATTCAATTTTACCTTATTATTGTACCCTGTTGTAACCTTCTTCCTGGAGACTTCTTCTTGGACTTACCCGATGTCCACCCAGTTGGAGAGAATGCAACAATTAGGCTGTATCGGTTCTACATGAGATTTAAAAAAAAAAACATTTGTTTGGTTTGTTCTTTTGACATTAAACCTAAGAGGTGTGTTGTTTCTTACTGTGTATCGGTTAGCTATATGTTTCAGCCGTTTGAAACTGGCAAGCGTCCACAAGGGCACAACGTGAATGTGGCTCTCCTCTTCTTTCACTGTAAACCACTGCATATCTTCCTTAGAGAACCCCAAGCACTCTAGGAGTTTTAACTTTGCAGGATTGATGTAGATCTTCTCACGTAGCACACGTGCAACCTCCAAGAACAGCCTCTCCTTTCCTTTCAACAGAGAAGACAGAGAAAAATGATTTAGATTCATCAATAAGCCTGTCTCAAACATGACATGGATTCGAACGTATTACCAATGGTGTAACTTCCTATTAAGAAAAGGGTCTTTGGATTAAAGGCTTCTGCTTGAATAGACTCGACAACAAACTGTATTACCGCCTCTTGCTTTGGAAAGTCATACTGCAACATAATGATGGCACTTTGTATCAAAAACCAATCATTGAAAGCATTTTGTAAATATGTTTAGTTTGATGTCACATGACTAACCTGAGGGTTACAGTATGTAGTATCAAGGACAAGAGAGCTGATAGGCGAACCAGTCAGATAGTTTAACATCTCTTCACTATAGCGGAAGTCACCCGTATGTAGAACAGCCTATATAACACATCAACAGAGTCCAAAATGTTATTCTGTGAATGGAAAGCTAAACATACCGTTGGAATGGTCTTTAGATTAAAAGAACACGCACCTTACCGTTGGCTGGTTCAAAGCGTATCATGATGGATCCGGGGCAGTGGTTTGCATCAAAGCATGTCACATCAACACCCGCAATACTAACCTTCTGGCCAAGGTTCAGGACTTGCAGTCTCTCCCAAGGGATCCCAATCTTCATATTTACCAGCTTTGCGGTGATTATGGAACAGTATATCTTCCCGTGACTAAATGACTTCGTCAGGCCTTGATAATCTGTAAATGAGGACCACAGAGACTTTAAGCATTGTGTAGGATTCTTATGTGTATGAAGGCAAAACTACTTACGGTCAAGATGAAAGTGTGTAAGAAACCAATGGCAACAATCGCGTGTGAGGTACTTGAATGCGTCCTGCGTACATAAGAAAGTCAACCAAACATATAATTATTCAGCGCATTACATGAAATGAAACCGTGGACCGGCTTGTTACCACTCGAAAAGGTGTTCCTGGAACGCAATTCCACTGTGGAATGACTTTAGATTTTCCGTTGTTGCCGTTTCTTCTCACAGCAGCACGTCTACAGCTCTGCTCTGCGACAGGTTCTTTAGGGAGCTTCTTCGGGATCTTCGTGGCATCACCAGGGAAAAACTCTGTAATCAACTTGTTGGCGGTTGGTTTTTTAGGCTCACTTGCTTTACGGTAGGTTGACCTCTCCCTCTGTCTGTCGGTAACATGGCTACTATTAGAAAGAGACTGTGCCTGCGCTTCGGCTGAAGATGCTGCACAGGCTTCTTCTCTGAGTGTGCTAAGTGCATTCACAATCTTCTTTCTGGGGCCAAGCGACGTGATACCTATGCTCAGGAGATCCTGTAGAGAAATATAACACCATTGGTGAAGAAGATACTTATCAAGTTTTTGTGAGATAAAAGGTGTTTTATTCCATTTACCTCCTCAGTGAGTGACTGAAGGGTATCCCAGTCGATCTCTTCACGAAGAAAAACATCTTCATATTTAGCTAAACCTAGACTCCTAACCCATTTAAGCACCGGAGATATATCATTAACTAGCTGAACAGGATCATCAACAGATTCTTCGATCAAAGAAGAAGACTTCTCGCATTTTCTCAATGAGCCCTACACTCAAAATTCACAAGTTTAATACATAACTAAACCCTAAATTCTTATGAGATAAACAAAGGAAGCTTTACTTGCTGAGGAGCTTGAGTATCAAGACAGTTATTGGTGTGGACTTGCCTCTCCTCCTCACTCAAAGCAGAGATATCAGTTTCACACAGTGGACACTGAATCGAATCATCTCTGCCCTCAGAGCAAAGCTTTATCAACACGTCAAAGCTCAGACTCAGAGTCAGACTCATCCCTCTTCCTCGTCGAGACGAATCCTCGACTTCAACACAACCTAGCCTCCATCGAATTA
>NW_026616276.1:0-27480 GCF_000801105.2 Raphanus sativus | reverse complement strand
AAAAGCTTATTGATAATCTTGTTATTTTATTAAAATATTGGAATAAAGTTTTTTTGAGAAATAGCCTTCAATATTGGAATATGTTAAAGAAAAGTTTATTCAAAGATGCTATTTTTAGACCTAGCTGTTAACAAATTTAACTTAAATATATTAAATAAAGTCATGAGTTAATTTTTTTTTTATGTTTATAGTTTCGTCTGTATCTGAAAAGAAATTGTTAGTGTCGAAGCTTTTGCACAGAAATCGAATTCTGGTAATATCATCAAGTATAGCCCAAGTAGATCAATATAATAGAAACCAAGCAAACAAACAAAAAAACACAAAGTTCGTGTAAATAATCGTAGCTGGAGGAACATGTTGTTTTGTCGTGGGTTTTGTGTGACCTTGTATTCCCCATCTCTGAATCAAGCTCTATGTAATATTATTATAAATCTCTGCATTTGTACCCTCTGCTCTGATATGTAGATCACAACCATTTGTAATGTGTCACCGATTGTGTTTACTCTTTGTTGTATACACTACAAACTTACAAAAACTGGCTTTACAAAAAAAAATTAAAGCTTCGATTTATAGTCACGATAGGAAATATATATTTAAAGTATAATTATATGTGAAAAGTTAACTAAAGAAGTGAAAAAATATTACACAAAAATAGGAGCGGTTATATGGGATTTATGGTAAAACAAAAAAATAATAATTAAAATCATAGCTTAAAAATATTTCAGTGGCATAGATTGTAATACTTTAAAACTTCAAGGTGACCTACAAAAAAAAGCCCTTGAGTTTAACAGGATTGATGAAACCGTTGGTTTACATGTCATAAACAGAATGTGTATTAATGAATAAAGACTTTAAACACACATATACGTGAAAATTATAATGAATAATATATTGGAATAAACCTTTAAATTAATCTTATAATATTTCAAATTTAAGTTTCCATAATATCCTCATTTATATTAAGTTTTGTTAAATAAAATATATTTTTAGGGATAATAGTTAAAAACATACATTTAACAAGTTTTCTAAAAGATGTTCTAAAATTAAAATCACAAATGAAATAAATTATTATTTCTATTTTAATAATACAACATTTTTTATATATTTGAGATAGAAATGAATATTTATATCTGACAGAGTCTTTTAAAATTTTTGTAAAAATATATTTTCGAAAATTAATTAATTTAAAATTTTACTATCACTAAAATATAATTAAAATATTTTATTAAATTTATATTTTGGATTATAAATAAAAATAAATTAATTTAAATTTCTAGTGATATTTAATAATAATTAAAATTTAAATAAATATTTTTTGGAAATATTTTTTTTAAAAGATGAGAAAAAGATTTTGTTATATTTTTGTGAATATTCATTTGTATTTTCTAATAAAAAGATAAAGATATCGGAACATGTTATAATTAAATATGTAAAGTTACATCATAGGAATAGTTTAATGAAAAAAATCACACATGAAATAAGTTATGAATTATGGTTAAATAGTATGACATAGAAGCTATGACTTTTTCATGTGTACTTTTATTCAGACTATCTTTTAAACATATATACATATATATATATATATATATATATATATATATATTTATTTATTTATTTATTTATTATCTAATAACATCCTAACAATAGGTTATTTTAACACAAATCTAATACTCTTATTTGAGAAGAAAAACAAAAACCTCTCTTTAGGCCAAACCCTCTGACTTCTCTCTTGATCTCAACATTTGTGGGCAACGGTTTGCCGACTCTGGCTGCTTCCACAAAGCTAAAGTTGGTCTTTGTGTCTTGGTTTTGTTTTTTGGTTTGATTTCTATCTAGATCATCTGTTTTTTGTGTTCTTGTTTCCTCAACGGGTGGATTTATAGATCTTTAATCTTGCTTTGTATTTCCTAGAGGGAACGAGGATTTAGTTGATCTATGTGTTAATAGTTTATCTGTTATCGATCTTCCAAGACAGCGTGAGTCGGGTTTTTACCCCTCAGATCTGTTTTTGTTCTAGAACCCTATTGTTGGATTGAATGGCTTGCATGTTGATTTTGAGCTCTGTTTGGCTCATAATTGATTTCGATATTCATCCTTCTCGTTTTCTCGAGTAAGTTTGAACCTGTTTATGAGTGGTTTCGCTCCTGGTCAACAACCCTACGATTTGATCGAGATCGTCATCTTCTGTCTTGCTTCTATTTGGCATTTTGTATCAGCCCGTCTCTGTCTCTGTCTATCTGATTGATTGACTTATGAACTTAAAGTGCTTCTGTCTCCTGGAGTATGAAGCTTTGGTCTCTATCTCGCTTGCGCTATTCTATATAGGAGGTCACCCAACATTGTGGTTTGCTATGTTTGCCTCCCTAGTCTTGTCTCTCAAAGAAGCACTATAAAGATTCATGCTTTGGTGTTATTTTTTTGGTTGGTTTCTTACGATATGTCCCTCACTTTCTTCTAGTTTGGATTTGTTAATTTATACTTTTGGTTTGTTTTAGGCCGGGGCATTTTACCCGGACCTGAAAATCTGAACTAGAACCGATCTAAAAATCTCATTTCGAGTCGAGTATGGTTAATGACATTTTACCCTATTGGATTTTGTTGTGGAGGACCTGAGGATTTTGGATCCGACCCAAACCTGAGATCTGATGGGGTACCAAAAATACATGAAACGTATAGTATATATTAGGTATATATGAGTGTTTCAGTATATTTTTGTTATTATAAGTATTTTTTAAGTTTTGGATTTAGGTTTTTATATATGATTTTGGGTTCGGGTAAAATTTTAAATTTTCAAAACTATAATTCGGATATTCATATAAAAGTTTAGGAGTTTTTCATGTCTTTGGATCAGATTTTTGTGTAAAATTTTGGATATTTTCATGTATTAAATATTTTCAAGTATTTTTGGGTAATTTTTGGCCCGGACCTGATAGGACACGAACCAAACCCGACCCGGAACCAAACCGATTCCAAACCAACAAATCCTAATTAAACTATTGGTTCCAACTATCTAAGACTCAAACTGATCCAGACCTGACAAGATCCGAACTGAACCTGGACCTTACAGGTCCCAAACCAAACCAGACCCAGACCAAAAAATTGTCATTACCCTATTGGATCTAACTATCTAAGACCCGAAAGATCCGGAACTGACAAAACCCGAGTAGAGGATCTGAATACCCAGACCTTTTTGTTTCTTAGTTTCCTTATGTCTCCGAGGACCAAATGTCGGCTTATGATCGCTGGAATAAATGGAATCGCCAATTTTGTAGCTGTTCCTGGTTGATATAATATAAGCATCTTTATGGTGTTAAAATTTATATCTATACTATTATTTGCGAAGTGAATTTGCTGATTTTTCATGTTTTCCATAAATTTAGGGTTAATCATATTTTATACTCAATTATTAATGTTGTTAAATAATTTTAGTGATAGGGTAAAGGGAAAAAGAAGAAAAAAGGGATGTAGTTAGAAAAAGGGTGGGATAGTAAAATAGATTTTTTTTCTAACTGGGCCATATAAGAATACTTTCCAACCTATCCGCTTGACCAGAACATGATCTATGATAACCCATGCATGTGGTACGCCGCTAGTGATTTCATCAAAGACTCAATGAAAATCAACGCAATCTGTATCTTACTGCTCTTCTTGATTGTTACTATTTACTAAAGTACATTTCAAAAATGGCTATTGATGTATATCGAGACTGAAAATGATTTTTTTTGAAAGACTGATTATAAACCAAAGTAATTCGGAAACCAAGGAAACTATAGCTTATTATAATGTCTCAGCCAAACTGCGCTTTTTCTAGTTTTGTTAGTTTTTGGTTTGAATTTTTTGATCACAGAAATTGACTATAACTAAAATAGAAATGATAAACTTAAATAAAAATGAACATGAAACTTGGAAGTCAAGCAACAAGTATATTACACTCTAATTTAAATAAGACACATGCACTAATCATTAGTGACTAATGGTTTTTGGTCATGAACTTCCTCCGCGTCCACTAAAATGATTGAGATGAGGAGATCCTAAATGAAAGAACGCAAAGAAAGATTTCTTGATAGTCTCTATCATTCTCCTTCTGGATATTAAATTTAAGCAAATGAGACAGTTTACAGGGGAAAAAAGACTTGGGGGAAACGAGTAGAGTCCAGTGAGGGAACAACAACAGGAACAAAGAGAAAAAGAGGAAGAAGATGATGTCAGAAGCTCAACTGATCTAAATAGTACGGCTGTTGGAAGCTTGGTACAAATCCTTCTATTTCCATTTTATGGCATCTCCGATCTCTCTTTGCCTGTTCTTAAAGCATTTCAGACACCAAACGAGGAAGCGACTAAAGCCACAGTTATGCTTGCTGGTGAAGAACATCAAACACCACTAAAAAAGATTATGTGAAAATACAAACTTTCTTTTGTTTGTAATTGGGTTTGTCTTTGTGATTAGATTGACTGTGAACAGTTTTTTGTTTTTATATTTGTCTTGTTTCTTTTGGTTTGGTGGTAGATGGTGGATAGTTTCAAATGTAATGTATTGGTTTAGTTTGTTAGGATTGTGTTTCCGCCAAAACTATGAAAATGTATTTTTCCGTCAAAACAGTAAAAAATGTAAAAATGTATGTTTTCGCAAAATCACAAAATCGCATTTTTTTGTCAAAATCATAAAATTTATTTTTCCAACAAAACCATAAAATTATTTTTCTCTCGTTAAAATAGCAAAATCAAATTTCTAATCAAAATCGTGAATATGTATTTTTCGCTAAAACCACAAATTATATTTCCAGCTAAAACCATGTTTTAAAAATAATTATATTTAGATAATTAGTGAAAATTAATATAGGATTAACATATGATTAAATCAAAATAAGAATATTTTATTAATTTGTTTATTAAACTCATTTGAGTGGAAATCAAAATAAAGAAACAGACATAAGTCCATTTAGATGATAGGAAATTCTCATGTTTACCGCATTATTGATACCATTATTTATCTTTACCTTCACAAAAGATACATTTTGACAAAACTTCTCTATTAAAAGGCAAAAGTGACAAAAGACTCTTATACCATTGTCCTATATACATAATACATAATTATTTAAATAGATAAATAAATCATATTTTTCTATACTTTTAGAGTTATATGTTTTTAAATTCAATTTTTTTTCATTTAGTCACCAGCGGCATGCGGCATGCGGCATGCACGGTTATCACCGATCATGAGAAACATAAGGAGAAAGAGAGAAGAACTCAGTGAATTATGATCATGAACCAAGTTTCGATGAGGAAGGTGGTGATGGTCACATAGAATCCAACAAATCAGCTAAAAAGTCTCAAGGGTAGTGAGTGAAGTGGACTGATAAGTTGGTGAAGTTGTTGATAACCGGCATGCATTATATAGGTGATGACTTCAGTATTGATGGTAATAGTTGAAGAAAGTTTGCGTCTTTACATAAAAAGAGCAAATGGAAATCTGTTTCTGAAGTTCTGTTTGAGAGAGGTTATCATGCTTGTGAGGATAAGTTTAATGATTTGAATAAACTGTTTAAGAAGCTTAATGAGAATAGATTGAATTTGCCTCATGACCTTGCTTTGCAGCATTCGGTAAAGCTAGCGTTTGGAAATACAAATGAGCATGAGAGTGATGATTTTAGGAATCATCAACTTGAGAGACACACAAATAGAGCAAAAATAGAATGGCAAAAATAGAATAATAGACATAGTTACAAAAAAAATAGAATAGACACACAAACCCAATATATGATTTGTTTATTGTTTTGGCTCATCAGAACCGAACATTAGCTCACTTTTGAACAATCAAGCAATTGGGTTTTGGGGCAATCAAGAAGCTACTTGCAACAACAGTAATCAGATTAACACATCTCGGATTCTGTCAATTTTTATCATCAATAATGAATGTTCTTCTTTTTACTGTCTTTGGGTTTGCTGCTATACAGATGGTTGAGAAGCCTTTTTTATTAATGAATGTAGAATTTATTCAGTCAAAGCCTTTACTGCATCAGGTGCATCTGTTTTTCTTTGTGTTAATCAAAAAATCTGAACTAAATAAAAGAATTGTTCAGCTTCTCCATGAGTCTATTTATAGATGGTTGAGAAGCTTTACAAAGCTTTAAAATTTAAACGCATGATTCTCAAAAGCCTCTCTGTACTGGATGCAAGAGTGTCACTCGCATTCAAAATATCATGCTTCTTTTTTCTTTTAATTATCTCTACACGATTAGTAATCTTAAAAATAGTTTTTACAAAATTGACTCAAAACTCAAAATCAAACACAAAACTAACCTATGTTTTTTTTTAATTTTTTTTTCTGTCATATTCACCCTAAAAATTAACATTATTCACGACAATGCCATTAATTTTTTTTTCTTTCGAAAATGGCATTTTTATTCTCTCAACCTCATCATCTTCAAGTATTTACAAGATTGCTATTGATTTCAATCCCCAACCACCATGAACAACCAATTTGAAACTCTTAATACACCTCAAATCGATTTACACTTTTTCTTTCTTAATTCTTATGAATTAAAAACAACATCTCTTTCATTTTTTTTCCATATTCATCTGAAAAACTCAAGCTTTGATTCTAAATTTTTTATGCTTGATAGAGTCATTCAAGCTTATGAATCTTGGTGGATTACTTTTTTTTTTTTTAGGTTCTGTGTGTGGTTGGAGAAGACTTATGTGTGCTAAGGAAGTCATCTCAATGATTTAAGGTATGAAATTGATTTTTTTTCACAGATCTGTTCATCTTCTGACTTACCTGTAAGTCTTCTGGCTGTAGAAGACTTACGGGTAAGTATTCTGGTTAAATGGACGACTTACTTGTAAGTCGTTCATTATTGTTTGTTAAAAAAACTTCGAGAGTACCCGAGACGACTTACTTGCATTTGATCGAATTGTGTTAGAAATTTGAATTTTCCTGGACGACTTACTTGTAAGTGGTCTCTGGAAAAAAAATTAATATTTTAGTAAAGCTAGACGACTTCCAGATAAGTAGTCTCAGGTTAGTTTTGCAATTGAAAAATAAAACTTAAATATTTAATGTTTTCCAGAAGACTTACACGGAAGTCTTCTGGGTGGACAACGTACTTGAAAGTCGTCCAGGATAAGCAAAGTCGTCCATGATTTTATTCTGAGAATCTGGTCAAACCTTGCTTTATCTTGGACAACTTTCGTGTAAGTCGTCTAAACGGACGACTTCCAAGTAAGTCGACTAGAAAAAAATAAAAATTATAGTTTTATTTCCCAATTGCAAATTAACCTGAAGCGACTTACAAGTAAGTCAACTAGCTTTCATAAAATATTGATTTTTTTTATTTTCCGAGAGACGACTTACTTGCAAGTAAGTCGTCCAGGAAAAATCAAAATTCTAACACAATTCGGTCAAATGCAAAACTAATCTGTTTATCCTAGGTGACTTACAAGTAAGTCGTCTCGGGTAATCGCAAGGTTTTTTTTTAACAAACAAAAATGGAGGACTTACGAGTAAGTCGTCTCTAAGAACACATTTAAAAGTCAATTGCAAAAATGACATGCCAGACGACTTACTTGGATGTCGTCTGCGTCAATGTTTAGCAAATTTTCAATTTCTCTAAAACTATAAAGACTTTTTAACATTTTCTTATTAATTCATGTAAATTAATCAATATTAAGGCTACTGAATGAAATTTATAACATAATTGATGATACTTATGAGATTACCAACATTCATGTTAATCAAAGTTTCTAGCTGATCCGAGAAGACTTCTGTGGAAGTTTTCTCCGCTAGTTTTTAAATCTTCTACACTAGTTTTTAAGTTTTCTATGCTAATTTTTGAATAACTTGTATTTTAAGAGTGTTAATTAACTTCAAGATATGTAAATTTGACTAAGTTTTTCAACATAAACTTGTAAAAAATGTGATATACTTTGGCTAGTTACTATTGTTTGCTTCCATTTCTTCAGTATTATTGTTATAGACACCAATGATGATTATTGTTATGAGTTGGAAAAATGGTTAAAATGCTTCTTAAAATGTTGTATCAATATGAGACTACCAACATTCTTGTTTAGTAAGATGAGAAGAAGGCCATTGGAGTTTATTATTGCATATGACAGATCCAAAGATAAGAGAAAAGTTATTGAAGTCAACTATTTCATTGATTTGTAAATGTGTAAACACATTGTTAGCACATATATTACATCTTGGGAAACATTATTACTCATTTTACAAAAGAATTCACAACTTAGGGAGTACACATGCAAATCACAAAACAGACCACAAACAAAACTATTATAGATCATTCATTTACAAAGACAAGCTTGGACTCCACTTGATATGGAAGAAGGCTTCGTCAGAAGACTTCCAAGAAGTCCAGACGACGACTTCCTGGAAGCTGTATGGAAAACTTCCTGGTAGTCGTCTGGAAGACTTCCTGAAAGTCGTCTGGAAGACTTTTTAGAAGTCGTCTGGAAGACTTTTTAGAAGTCGTCTGGAAGACTTTCTGGAACTCGTCTGGAAGACTTTCCTCTGGAACTCGTCTGGATTTCCTGGAAGTCGTCTACGGCATTATATTTTAGACGACTAACAGGTAAGTCGTCCCAGAAGTCTTTAAGATCTGAAAAACCTGCATATCCAGATCTGAAAATCTGCACCTCTAAAAACGTTCAAATGACTTAAAACTGAGAAAATGAGTGAAAAATTAGATAGATATACTTTTATAGAACACACAAAATACATATTCAAGTGGAAGATGAGAACCGTCTAATTAAAAACCTGCAAAAAAGATAGATTAGTGAGAAAGACATGAGACAAAACTGAAAAATTCATATAAAGTTTGGTGTTTTCAAGTCTAAGAGATTAGAGTGGGTTTGGAGAGTTTTAGTTTTGGGAAAAAGGTAAGAACTTTATACAATAAGAAGTTACCAAATGAAGAAAAATCAGACATAAAAATTTACAAAAACGCTTAGATCTGTTATGAAAGAGAGAGACATGGGAGAAGACTCTGTCAGACGACTTCCAGAAAGTCTAGTGCATTATATTACAGACGCCTAACAGGTAAGTCGTCCCAGAAGACTTTCAAATCTGAAAAACCTACATATCCAAATCAAGATCTGAAAAACCTACATATCCAAAAACGTTCAAATTGCTTAAAAATAGAGAAAATTAGTGGAAGAATATATAAATCTACCTTTATAGAACACACAAAAATATTTATCTAAAATTAATAGATCTACCTTTAAATGAGTGGAAGATGAAAACTATGTGATGAAAAACCTGTAAAAACAAGATAAATTCTTGAGAAAGACATGAGACAAAAACAATAAATTGATATAAAGCTTTGTGTTTATAAATTCAAAGAGATTAGATAGAGGTTTGAGAGTTTTAGAATGATGAACATTAATATTAGAAACATATTTTTCCGTATGTTATCAGACCTTAAAACTATTATTTAAAAATATCCATGAAAAGTTTTTGAAGATAACTTATCTAATTCAACCACCTGTTATTTAAGTTAAGACTATGAAACATTACTATCAGAAAGAGCTATGTAGCACTATAGGGTAGGCCTGGGTATTTTAACCTGGACTCGAAGATCCGACATTACTATCAGAAAGAGCTATGTAGCACTATTGAGTCTAAATTTCTTTGACTCGAATAGATCCGGATCCGAAGAGAACCGACCCAAATAGACCAGAACTCGGAAAAAACCGACCCGAATAGATCCGACCCAATAAGAACCGATTTGTACCCGACTTAAAAACATGTATATTCAAAAGTATGATTTTTTGTGTTTATATATATATTATTTTTTATTTAGTTGAAATATTTTTGTTAACAATATTTATATTATTTTGTAACATTTTTAAATAATATGAAGTTTTAAAATATAAAATTTAGAGTTCAAAAATGTTTTATGTTAATTATTAATAGTTTAATTTAAATGGTTTTGTAAATATTTAGATATATATATGAAAAATATTAATTAAATTTGAGTGAGTTTGGATATGTCATGTATTTTTCAGAACCTAAATACCCGAATCCGATATAGATCCGAAAAATTATGGGTATTTTACAGGTATTGGAATTACAGATCCGAACTGACTCGGATCCGAGAAGACCCGACCCGAAACCGACCCGGAAAATTATAAATACATGTATGGGTCTAAATTTTCAGGATCTGAAAAATTCAGATCCGATAGAACCCGATCCGAATTCGATCCAAAAACCCGGATGCCCAAAGAAAAAGTGCACTATAGCGGTAGCGGATATAAAGAACAAAGTTAATCATTTTCTTTATGTGATACAGCTGGATTTGGTACCATACGAGACACACCAAACATAGTAACGCGCAGCGCAGCTTCATTTTAAAGCGTAATTCTTTGTCAATGATTACGTTAGAATATGATGATTAAACAAAACCATAATTCGAGAAAAAAAGACAAAGCAAAAGTGTTTCGGTATATTTAGTATATATATTCTCAAAGAAAGAAACAGTAGAATGACAAGTGACAAAATTGATTACTTTGTGGATCCCATAGTTTATACAAAGTTCCAAAATTTTCCCCTCTTCTTTCCATATTTTACAAATTTCCCCCAACATTTTAGTTTTCACAAAACAGCCCAGCCCCAAAGAAAAGAAGTAAACACTTATTTTGTTCACGTTTTCAGAGAGAGAAGATTTAAGTTTTGAATCTCATACACCCCGAATAAACTCTCTTATCTCTGGAGTTGAATATCCATCTTTCTCTTCTCTATCTTCTCCATAATAGATCCTAGGATAACAAACATAAACATAAAAATGTTAATAAGACGCGTTCAAGATCTTTAAACATGTTAAAATTGGAGTTAACATAATAACGAAAAGAATTTTACCAAAAAAAAAAAACATAATACCGAAAACATTTTGAGGAACCAAAAGCTACAAACTTAACTTACCAGGTGGATAGCAAACAGGTGGATCTTCAAAGAGAGAGCGAGAGATTTGTTTATGAGCAACACCGATATCGAAAAGAACAAGTCCAGAAGAAGAATCATTCACTGCGATGCCTTTGACTGGTAACCAAAGAAAAAGCTCTTCTTGTGTCAAACCTTGAAGCCCAACAAGCCCACCGTAGCTAAGATTTGCTTTAATCACACTGTCAAAGTATACTCTGTTTTCGAAACGAGCAAAACAAGGATTTTGTAACTGAACTTCGAGCTCCCCTGTCTTTACGTCCAGACTGTAACTCTCCACGTTGTCTGGAAATAAACCACCTGGTAAACCACGAGCTTCAAGGAGGTTTCGGATTGAGGATTGTGAAGATGGAGTGACGAGTGGGAGTAGAAGAAGAGCAAGAAGAAGAAACAGAGACATTTTCTTGCTTTTTTGGTTGGATTGTGAGATTTGTGTGTTTTGAAAGGTTTAGATGTTTGGTGTTCTGTTTTTGTCAATAGAGTGGAGAAATGAGTTGTCATTTTTAGCTTATGAGCTGGTTGGCAATGAGTGGTGATTATTCAAAAATACATAATATTTAAAATGAATAATATAATTATGGGTTGTACTAACTATTTGAAATCATAGTCTTTAGCCTTAAGTTAAGCCATGTTGAGCTAATTGACGTAACATCCGTAAATCACGGTTTGTTTCCTGGAAACATTATAATGGATTGAATATTAAAAGAAAAACATTATAATGGTTTTTCTTTAAACATAAATTAGTAGATTAAGTACCACTCATGGTTAAGTGTATCACACACATTAGTCATACTTTTATGTTGATTGTTGTTGTTGATTTGATTACGAAGTATCTTCCCTGCTACTGAATTTTCGGAACAAAATATTGTTTCTTCTTTTTGAAAGGTTCAATTAAGTCAGTCTTAGTCCGAACTAAAAATATATATTGAAACAGTGCAATTTGAATGATAAAATTCCATAAGAAATCGTCATATATAATTCGAGTGCTTCAAAAGCCTTTTGTTCTTTGGGTATGCTCAAAAAAATCCTGGCGCACAATGAAAATTACTTATGAAAAATTATATATATCCGAGTATATATTGAAGCGCACGAGAGAAATGTAAGGTTTTTGGTGAGTTAGGTTTCTTGTGAAAGAAGCATTTGTTGTTGCAAAAGGTTATTTTGAGTAGTTAGAAATTAGTCAGTGATGATACAATTTATGTGCACTCACATAAATCTGATGGGTTTTTTCGTATTATCCACGTTCTAGGTTTTTGATTTAGTATCATGACAACTTATGCTATTTGGAATATCTTTTTTTACAAGTTGAAGTCTTGGAAAGAACATGAAAGTATGGAAAATTAATTGCGGTTCAAAAGCTTATTATGTTGGATGAGGAAATTTGGGTTCTAGAAAGTATGGATGAAATGTCACTAAAAATAGAGTAAAAGTAATATTACTCTGTATTTTCCGATTTGATAGAGCAATTATATTATAGAATCATACGATTGGAATAAATTCATTTCTATAATATAATAGTGTAATTTATTTTTGATCAACAAAAAAAATAGAGTTGATCTAGAGATATAAAAATAGTGTAATTTTTTCAAAAAATATAAAAAATAGAGTTGATCTAGAGATACTTTTAGAACAACCTTCTAAATCAATGAAAACGCAATGATCAATATTAAACAGTAGTGCAAACATGGATCTGAGTGCATGCCATTAGTTTAAAGATTTAATCTAGTGTGACTATTCTTTCCTGCTTACAAAAAATAGCGTTGATTTTACTTTAAAATTAAAAAATAAACATTTACATGTTACTAAATAAATTAATTTATATTGTATATCTTCCTACAGAATATACGTCCATGCTGCGCAAAAAAAACTTTGCAAGTCTGTAACAATAATCTCTAGTTCTCTACTGAATCTTATCCGCCCCGATCCGCGGATCGACTTATTTTTTTTTTCAAAAATTTGACCCGCATGACCCGCATGACCCGCGAGTAAGAAAAATAAGATCTGCACCCGCCCCGCTCATTTAAGCGAGTCACCCGCGGGTAATATTAAAAATAATAAAATAATAATTTTATATATTTTATTAATATTTTTTAAAAAAATATTAAAAAAATAATATATTTTTATTGATATTTTTAAAAAATATTTAAAAAATAATATAATTAAATTATAATTTTATATATATTCGTAATATTAAATATTTTTATAAAAAAAATCATATTTTTTCAAAAAAATTTTTTTTTTTAAATTTTGCGGGTTGGCGGGTACCCGCAGTTAAAATTCGATCGACCCGCACCCGCCCCGCATAAAATATTCTTGACCCGCACTCTCACCCGCCCCGCAAATTTTTCAAATCTGTTGACCCGCACCCGCCCCACAACGGATCAAACGGGGCGGGACCCGCAGGTAAAGAATCAAATTCCCAGCTCTAATTATCAAGGGTATGGCTGTTCGTGACTTGAAGTCAGCGCTGGCAGTGCTTGATACGAAAACCAATTTGTAACGCACCGACCGTCCACAATTTACGGGCCACCTATGCCCGCTCTCTCGGTCCGTAGGCCCCATCCCATCCGACGGTCGGTCGTTAATTTTTTTTCAAGGCTCGAAATCATTGTTTACTGACCCTGCAATTACCACCCGACCTTTTCCCGTGCTTTGGCCTCACTAGCACGCTATCGCGAATCACTTCCCGATAGGTCACCCATCCTTTCACTACTCCAGCTCAAGTACGCTTAACTCTGGAGTTCTTTCAGGATGTGCTCCGGAAAAGGTAAGTCAACTTTGGTGACATAGGTAGCCAAATCAATCTTTTTAACTTTTTTCGCATATCACAACTCGGGATGTTACAATTCACCCCTCTCAAAGAACGCAACGTCCTCGTTGCGTCCCACGACAGGTCTCAAGACGCCTCTCCAGGTCAGAACTGAGACGGCTAACCAGCTCTGATACCACTTGTAACGCCCCGACCGTCCACGGTTAATGGGTCACCCACGCCTGCTCTCTCGGCCTCCCATCCGACTGTCGGTCGTTAATTTTTTTCCAAAGCTCGAAATCATTGTTTACTGACCTTGCAATCACCACCCGACCTTTCCCAATGCTTTGGTCTCACTAGCACCCTATCGCGAATCACTTCCCGATAGATTACCCATCCTTTCACTACTCCAGCTCAAGCACGCTTAACTCTTGAGTTCTTTTAGGATGTGCTCCGGAAAAGGTAAGTCAACTTTGGTGACATAAGTAGCCAAATCAATCCTTTTAAACCTTTTCGCATATCATAACTCGGGATGTTACACAATTAGCCATGATTATTGGTAAGTGAAATGACTCGGAACCACTATTGGATTTAGTACTACTCCCTCTATTTACTATGTAAGTAGTTTAGACTAAAAGAACAAATACTAAAAAATTGTTATTTTAAGAAAAATAATATTTAATTAATAAATTCGATCAATTAAAAAAAGCATGCACTATTTGATTGGCTGCACTAAATATAATAAATATAAAAGTTGCATAAACATGTGTAAAATACTTACATTTTGAAATATGAAAATTTTCTTAAAACTACTTACAGTAAGAAACAGAAGGAGTAATACTTATGCATGTTGGCAGTATGAAGGGATGATATGATTAAAGACACTTTACTCATGCATCTAAAGCTGTTAATACTTAATGGAATAACTGTCATTAAAACCTCAACTTTGATAAAAAAAAAATCTCAACTTTAAATTTTTTTTTTAATTCTCAACTTTAAATTTCAGTCATGTAAAGCATCAACTTATAGGAATAAAAACTCAAATTTTTTTGTTCTTCTAAAACCTCAATTTTTTTTAACTCAATTTTTTTTGTTCTTCTAAAACCTCAAAAAAACTCAACTTATAGAAAAAAACTCAATTTCAGTCATTAAAACCTCAAGTTTTTATTTTTTTTATTTAAAAAATCTCAACTTTAAATTTCAGTCATATAAAACGTTAACTTATAGAAAAAAAACTCTTTCTTCCCGATTATTCTTCTTCTCCTCTCTAAAAAGTCAGTTCATTTTCTCAGATCTTGTTAAGACCGGCGTATGTGGGCTTACACAGCCACGATGTCGGTCTTAATCTTTCTTTTAGCTTGCTGTTGGTGTCAATTTTCTCGTTTTTGATAGAGATTTCTTCTTGGTCGCTGTGTGGTTGCGGTGGAAAAGGTTTTATGGGCAGATCTACTTGTTTATGATGAAGAAGACGCCGGATCCGGTAGAGGTACGGAGCAGTTCACCTGCATACGTCTTCTTCTATGTTCTTTAATTAGCTTCTGTTAAGATCTTGTCTGGTGACCAAATCCATCAACTCACGCCATGTTTTGAAATCTCTACTCGGGTCAGATGTGTTTATGGCTTGTGAAAGGCTGAATCTGGAGCGTCTTTGTTTGGATTATAGTGTTTATCCTATTTTACCTTTGTTCTAGCATCGGTGTAAGCGGTGTGAGATGGTGGTGTGGTGGTGTGTAGAGAGCAGAACATGTTTAACATCTCTGAGAAGTTTCAGGTTGCTTTGTCCCGCTATAGGAAAGAGTCATTCTCACCGCCGTTGATTAAGTGTATTTTTCAGTTTTTCTTTGCTCTCGTGTTCCTCGGTGGCTTCGACTGGTTGAAGCATTATAATGAGGTTGAGGGTTTTATGATTTCTGATGAAGGTTCGTTTGAGGAGGGAGCTTAGCCCCAGTTGGTGTTCTTCTCTGGTTGGTTTCTGATGTTAGTCTATTGGTTCTGGCTTGGTACCGTGAACTAGAAGTTCAGGTAAGTATATGTTTCATTGTTGTGGCCAATGCATCGTTTCCTCTCTCGTTGAGAGTTCCGGCTGCAAAGCGTAGAAGGATTAATATTGTTTTCCATTGTCAAAGACTGTCTTTAGGTTTGGTTTATGAATTTTGAGCCCTCTTGTAATCGTGGTAGTTTAATCAAGTGTCACCCGTTGTTTGGGTTTAAGTCACCCGTTGTCTTGGTTCAAGCCACCCATTGTCTGGGTTTAAGGATCTCACTTTTGTATGTTCTACAATGTTTCATTAATAAAAACCAGTTGGAAAAAAAAAGCATCAACTTTTTATGTAATCACTTAAAACACCAAGTTATGTTGACTTTCATTTAAATTCTAAAATTTCATTGACAAGCCAAATTAGGCATGCCATTAAGTAAACTACTGAACTTAAAAATGTAGTTTATTAGTCGTTGAAAAATGAAAACCTTAGTAAATTATGTCGTTTTACGTTCTGGATTGAAAAAGGGAAAATAGTAAAAACCCTGGACTTTTTAAATTTAGACTGTTAAAAGAACCAACTTCCATTTTTCATTTGAACAAATAAAAACACCAAATTGTGTTTGACTTTCATTTAAAATCCCAAAATTGTATTGAGCGAAGCAAATTAGACACACTGTTAACTAAATTAACATAACTTAAAGTATATTTAATATATTAATTACTAGGTTAAGTACGTTTTGTGTTTTACTTTTCTTTTAAATCTGGAACTTATATTGATTGACCTAATTAAATATATTATTAAGTATATTAACAGAACTTAAAATAGGTTTAGTTAGTCATTAATATTTATGGTTAAGAAAATTTAAACACTGATCAAGTAATTTTTATAAACTAACTAGGGATTTGCCGCGGCTACGCGCCGGTTTTTAAAATTATTTTTATATGATAATTTAAATATAAGGTTTGACTGTTAATGTATATTTGATGTGATTTCCTAGATTTTTAAAAAATCATGGTATTTTTGTATAAAATATTTATTGAAGATATTTAATTTGATTATATTCCGTCCATAATTTTTATAATTATTTGATGATTGCCGCTGGTGTTGTATGAAATTATTGTTTACATATTTTGATAGGTAATGGAAGTAATAGGTTCTTATGTCTGCAAAATTTTAGGACCTGCAGCGAATGCCAAACTTCCATGGCAAATGTGTCCTAATGTTTGTCCAAGTCAAATGATGGGTTGGCTTGTTGGGGGGAGGGGGGATTCGTAGAATTTGTATTCTTCTGTTTTATTGGTCGGTTTTTGTTTTGTCATAATCTAATCTTTTCAGTCGTGACTTGTGAGTGAGAATCGGACTCCCACTTAATTTGAAGGACGTGACTTGTGAGTGAGAATCAATTTTTATTTCTTTATGTACTCTTGAGTGTGTTGAGATTAAAGGGGTGACCATGGTAAAGAAAGATGGGAAGAAAAGAGCGAGAACATCAAGAGAACTCATTAGTCCTCAAGAAACTCATTATGTGTTTCTCTTATATGACCATCGACGTCTTAGATATATCAGAGGCATTTCTTACATTCACAAAACGTTCTCCCAAATGTGAAATCTTCAATCATCTGACACACCTTTAAAGATCAGTGTAGGAATAATATTTTCTGTTGTGAAAAGTGGAGTTCCGCAAAGCATTTTACGGATGCGGGTTTATGAATCTCTGGTCACATTTGGAGTTATTTTGACACAATGATATACTTCAGAGATTCAATCTGATGGAGTTGTGGCAAAGGATCTGAGTTCCTTTTTTATGATCGACAATGATACCAAATTCAATGTTCTTCTTGACACTGTTTGACAGATCATGAGAGATATTATCTCTGACTTTCGAAGCTGGTATGCCTTGGAACCCTTCTTGTTTATATGACTCTGTGTGATCTTGAAGATTTATATATAATATGGCCGACAAATAAAGTCTCGCTATATCAATATAGTCAATCTCTGGTCTGGTTACATCTTGCTTTCAATATTGTTATCAAAATTCTCACCCTTTGTGTTACTTACTGATACTTGATCAACTTTTTAGCTTTGCTATCAAAAAAGTAAGCTTTTTGAGTGCTTTCTCTTGTTTATGTTTTTGCAACTTTTTGTGGCTAATGTCTGGTTTCACAATGCGCACAATGTTCTAAACCATTTGTTCATTTTTCTTTGGTGTACAAAAAGGTAAGTTCTAGTATTTTGGTATACTTGCCTCAAGTTTTGTATATAATTTCAGTTTTTTATGACATATCAAAATCAAGAATAAAATAAAAAATAATAATTGTTTTCATTGTGTACAAAATCTAATTCAACACAACTGGCCTCAAATCTAACTATGATTCCGACCTAATGAATGTTTGGTGATTTACCCATCAAATGGACAAAAAGAGCTGCATCAGTGACGTCTTCAACCGCCATCTGCACTCCTACACAATGGAACTTGAAGAATGTGCAAACAACTTAATCACAGATTTCTAAACTCAATGTATGTAGTCTATACATTAAAGAAATTCTAGTGAGGACAACATTACCTGACCACACATACTGCATTGCATTCGGCACATTACCTGACAACATTAAAGCAGCTTGCGCTAGCACATAGAACAGGAGATGTAGCACCATCCATTGGTTGTGTCAATATCAGCCACCTCAGCTTTGCAAGTGATCTCCACACCCTACGGGTAACATGAGTGAAATACATTACTTAGAAGGGACGCTGTATATTCTTCTAATCTCCACCGTCACTTGTGGGGTCAGTCTTATAAGTTTTGCGAAAATGGACCCCTGTGTAAGCTTACTTTTGGGCCAACGGATTTGCTTAAGTAAATGAGCGTTTCGCCCAAACCGTATCAAAAAAAATATATGAAAAAATGGAAGTGCAAGGTGTTATTATTCCCTCTAAAGAGAAAAAAAACCAACTTTATTATATAAGATTAACTGCACGTTGATTTATACAATATACATCTCAAAATATGTTTCGACGGCCAAAATTTATAAATTTAATTATAATTAATATATACAAAATCAGCAAACCTTTTTATATCAAGTAATGATGGCGAATACAAGATGTGATAAGGATAAGTTCTCAATAAAATAGAAACATAAAACAAAGAAAACACTAAGAAACAATGTATAATTTGATGTATATTTAATTACTTATATAAGAATTACTTGATCAATGTATATTCAATTAAAAGTTTTATAAATTAAAATAAGAAATATTTTACGCGACAAATCAATAATCAAACTAACAAATTTCTTAACTGTAATTATTGATGAATATTTTTAGTTCTATTCATCTACTTCACCATGTGTCTAATTTGACTCAATCAACATAGTTTAGGATTTAAAGTGAAAGTCCTACATAACTTGGTGCTTTAAAATTCCTAAATGAAAGTTGGTGTTTTTAAAAGCCAAAATTTGAAATTTGAAATTTTTTATGATTATTTTCCTTCAAAGCGACAAAACGGCATCGTTTTTATATGTAGTTTTTGACGACTAATTGACTCCATTTCTAAGTTCGCTAATTAACAACATGCCTAATTTGGTATAGTTTGGTGTTTTAAGTTGTTCACGCAAAAACTAATGATTAAATGACCAAAATTTGAAAATTGAAGTTTTTGTGACCATTTAGAATAGATACACTCAATGAAATAATCTACTTGTCTCACCACTATTTTAGTTATGAAATTGTTTTTTGAGTAATTCAAGAGCACCTTTTTTGGACATTTTTCAACAGTCTACAAATATTAATTAATAAAATAACAGTATATATTACTTGTTCACATTCATATTTTCACGTCTATAAATAAGAGTTCATTATTTTTAATATTTATAATATGATTTTAGTGCTAAAATCATCAATTGTTTTTAAATCGTAAGAAATTATTTAATTAATTTTAATATTTTAACTTTCCATCTTATTCCATTTTATTTACCTCCAAAAACTCTAAACTCTAAACTCTAAACCCTAAACCCTAAACCCAAAAATTCAAAAACCCAAAAACCCAAAAACCTCAAAAACCAAAATATTAAAAACACAATCCCTAAACTCTAAACAAAAACTTTAAACTCTTATATTTAACATGAAATCTTGAATTTAACTTCAAATCTTAAATATAAACTCAAAAATTAATATTTTCAAAATTTAATGTCAAATCTTAAATCACTACCCCAAACATTTAACCTTCAAACCATGTACCCAAACCCTTCTTCTAAACTCTAAACTCTAAACTTAAAAACTAATCTCAAATTAATCATACCTGAAACTATAACTAATAATCTTAAAACTATTTTTTATTACTCAACTTCAAATCTAAAATTTAAAATCTTAAATCTAAACCCAAAACATTATGTTTGTACTTTCCATAAATCTATACACTAAACTTCAAATTCTAAACCTTAATTTCAAATTTCAAACTTAAATCATCTAGTTCATAAACTCTAAACTCTATTTCATATACCCAAATATAAATCACAAAATTATAAATTTTAAATGTTTTCTTAAAATAATTTTTATTTTCAAAAATATATCATAAATAATTTTTATATTAAAACACAAAATAAAAATAAAAACAATGATGTTAAGAAAAATAGGAACCAAATAGAAAAATCTGGTCAACACAAAGTGGCGAATCACATACAAGGGCGGAGATCATGCTCTCTGTAATCACAACCATTGATTAAACTTTTGAAGGGTCCAAATTGATCTTACTTCTTTACCTGTAATCAAAACCATTGATTAAACTTTCTATAATCACAACCATTGATTAAACCTTTTGAAAGGTCCAGATTGATCCTACTTCTTTTCATGTAATCACAATCATTGATTAAACTTTATGTAATCACAACCATTGATTAGTTGGATTTTTGTAACATTACCTCAATGCTGTTTTGAGAGTATCAGAGTCAAAGACTTTTCAGTAACCATAACTCCTTTTAAGATATCAATTTTTTTTTGTTAAGATGGTAGGTGAGACTATTCTCAGTTTCTGTTTTCGGATAGATTTACAGAGATTTCGAGAAATTTTAACAGATATTATTAGATTTATCTAGCTTCAGTACAGAATTATATTGAAGCATGAATCATTAAGTCTGAAAACCATACTTTGTAGATCAAAGCTTGGACTCTTCTCATTAATATAAATGATCTCTTCTTGTAGAGTTAGAGATTAGAAACTAATATCTAAAACAATGAGAAGTTGAGAACCCTGGTTCCACACACTATAAAAAACGACGACTCTGAATACTTAATTTTATTCAACTTCACGATAGTTTTAACAATTATTTGATACAACAACAATTGCCGAAAGAAAAAGAAACCGAAATTTATAGCAACTGTGAAACAAATTAAAAAACATAATAAAGAAGAAGAAGAAAGACAATAGCATAGGAGTCAAAGCTCTACTCAACCTTTCTCAAACACAGCTAATCAATCAAAGCACAAGTACTCGAACACGATGTGCGGTTATCGGTTGTAAATATTTGCGCTTCATTTTTTTTTTCTCTTTTCTTTTTTCTTTTCGTTCTTTTTTTTTTTGACAAGGCTTGACCAGATTTCTTCTCTTTCCTTTCTTGACCAGATTTGAAATACCTCAGAACGGTAGAATAAGCAGAAAGTATGAAACGGTAGAATAAGCAGAAAGTATGAAGGATGGTGCAGCAATCATTGCACCAATAGAAAAATGTTTCGACTATATCTTCGCACTTTTCGCACCAATATTTCTCACACCTCTCTGCTCCCCATGAAAGTGTGAGAAAATGTTCGTCGCTCTTATACCTTGCTTTGTATGGTAAGGTGGCACATTCGATACACATAATAAAATCACATTTGATGCAATTTAACAGTTTCTTACATAATATATCGTATTTTCTGACTGTCGCTTTGCATACACACGCTCCGCAAAGTTTCTTTTCATCATAGAGTATGTTTTCCTCGATTAGGAGATGGTGTTCATGAAGAAAATAACGTATCACCCCTTTGGATATTATAGAGAAGGGTGGTGCATCTTGTGTTATATCATCTTCATTTTTTTCTGGTATACCTTCGAGTTCTTTTCCATCCCAGACATCTTTTCCTAGAGCACATCTTGAGTGAACAGTATAGTCACCACACTTGTTACAAGTATATGCACCATAGTCACCCTCAATACTTCGACGACACACTCCACATAGACACTTTCCATACCCAAGAGAAGAAACATAGGAGATACGATGGTGGTGACGTGATATCTTGATGGTGTGTGGGGAATACATACAATCTCTGTGAGCTACAAAGTTGCATCTGAGACAGACATATGTGGCATATTTTATTTCTATCAAACCACAAACGTTGCAGATTAAAGAATTTTGTCTAGGGAAAAAGGTAAGGGGATGGACATGGATTTTTTGTTGCTCTATAAAAGGTATCGACTTCATTGCACATATTACATGCATGGAAGTTTGATAGACGGTACTAAGATACATCAAACAGAATGTTTTTCTTCCACAACATGAACAGTACAAATGGCTTGTATAATTCATGCAGAGTTCGAGAGAATGACGAGGATAGTAAGGGTGTTTAATTTTTAGTGGAGCCTCTACACATTCTTTGTGGAACATTGAATCACAGTGATCACAAAAATAATAATCTGTACCGAAGTTTGAGTTATCGCATATACCGCATCTATCATGCTTACAAAATTTTTTGTTGTTACACCAAAACAAAGGAAGTACATGATGATGATCACGATCATCAGCCCTTGTTGTAGACGTGACATACTCGGGAGAAGAAGTGATAAACAAATTAAGTTTAGAAGCTGTACCATAGTCTTTTAGTGCTCGTGACGTAGGGCATAAGAAAAGGGGCAGAGGAGGGTGATCTTGGTTGGCTGCTTCATCAGGTGAGGGTGTGCTTTTTATTTGCGGTATATGTTGGTACTTCGGGTGGTGGTATACCAGAAATAGTTTACCATCGGCTTCGACCTCATGAAATCCACCATCGTAATCCATGACTGCCTCTGGTTTTTTCTTTTCTTTTTATTATGTTTTTGTTAAAAGCTTTAAAAGATGAGTTGGTCTACAAATATCAATCTATTAGCACTTTAAATAAGGAAATTTGTGTCAAAAATTCTCAATCTGTTTTAGATCCTTAACGTGAAAACGCAGTGGATTTTGTTCTTTCCTTTGTAATAATGGTATTGTTAATTCTTTTTTTTCCTTTGTAATAATGTATTGTTAATTTAAAGCAAAGAAAAAAGGAATCAGTTTTTCTTTGCACATGGTTTATCTCCTATTTGATATTATATGACTCCTTAAGAGTTTAGTTTCAAAAAGGAATAAGTAATGCTTAAAATTTAGATAAATTCCTTAGGATACCTTCTTTTAGTTTTCTTTTTACCAAAAGAACCAACAAAAATAAATGATCAAAAAAGTTTCATTAAAGGGTTAATATACGTTTATATTTTAGAGTTGACTAATGTAGTTTGAAGTTTACAGTTAGAGAGTGGTAGTTTTGGAGGTAGAGTTTACCATTTTAAACAATAAATAAATAAATATTAGAAGATCCATGCATCTTTAGAGACAGCTTTCAGCTGCTCTCAAAACTAACGAGTTCTTCAACGTCGAGTTCGACTTTAAAATGTTCCTACAAATGCATGCTTAAGGATTACAGGTAAAGCTTCTCTATGAGTCTCTTTTTTCTCAGCCATTTCTATCATTTAACATGTTTTAATTATTTTCACTTTAAAATTCTCTTCAGTCGTAACCGTTTTAACAGAGTTTTTAGTTTTAATCTATTATTAATAAGAATCCTGATTAATTCCAAAGGGTATGAATTCTATTTAAGTTGAAAAGTTGTGTCCATTCAAATTATATTGTAAAGGTATCTTTTTTAAATAACTAAAGTGGTGGTGGACATGGTCATCTCGGATGAAATCTCTAAAATGCTCTAAAATGTTCTAAAATGCTTTAAAATTATCATATTCTCTCCAATTGCTCATGAACCTGTAAATATGCTATTTAGACTCTAAAACATATTAAATCTATCCTAAAACACCTATAAACCACAGCTAAAATCAGGTCAAATTCATGGTATATCAGCTATAACAACAATGAATGATAGATGGATCAGAGGAGATGACGCCATAAGAAGATTTATTGTAACAAGGTTCCATATGAACATAGAAGATGTGGATACTTGTTTCCCAACAAGTAGCTGCTTTCAACCATACTAGCAATCTACCTTTAAAGTCAAGTTAAATAATTATAACAAGCACTGAGTAGAAGACAATCCGATATTAGGTAATTTTACTTAGTTTTATTTTATAATAGTATTAATTTTTGTTTTTATATTACATAATATTATATATTATTTTTAGATTTTGATAATTGAGTTTAAATTTATATATGGATTTAAGGTTTACTAATTAGGATTTAGCGTTTATATTTGGGCTTAGGGTTCATCAATTAGGGTTTAGTGTTTAGTTTTTAGACGGAAATGTGAGGTTTAAGGTTTAGGGTTTAATATTTAAAGATTGAAGTTTAGAATTAAATTTATTATTTACGAGATGCGAGTGGATTTAGAATTCTATTTTATTTCAGTGATATGGTATAGAAAAATCGGATGTATATTTATGTGATAAATACACGTGTAGTGTTGGTGGTATTACGTGGCGTGATAACTGATTATAGAGTGTTAAATTATTGACTCATCATTTTTCTCTCTCTCTTATTGGCAACTTGGAAAAAAAGAAGGTATTACCGAATAAAAAATTGTAAAATTTTTATGGATTAAATTATGTCAAAATCAATATTCTAACATTAATTACCTTCTATAACTTGGTCATTTGGCAAATTCTCCCGAAATTATAAGATGAAATTAGAATTACCACATTTCTAAAATTCTACAATTTACCAATAAGAACTATATTTTCATTTCATCAAAAATTGATTTCTAGACATCTAACTTTGCAGAGTATTTTTGTAGTATTATTAGTAACCTTTAGACATCTGTGTATTTAGTTAATTCAATGTCCGATTGTCCCAGCTCCGTACCCACCAAAGTATCTCTTCCCTTCCCTTTCCCGGATCGAGAATCTTCAGATCACCAATTCCCATGGAAAATCGCTCAACACGATTCTGGGCGGTTCGGATTCTGCTCCTCGTAAGCATCATCAACATCGGAGCTTCCAATGCCTCGATCCACGACTACAAGAACGAAAAATTCATCCCACAAGCCAACGCTCGTTTCTTCCACGGCGGCAGCGAAGGTCTCTACGCCTCCAACTCTCAACTCCTAAACACTTCTTCCGACACCTCTCTTAAAGGAAAGTCCTTTATAAGGTCTCAATCAATCAATCTCTCTCCCTTTACTAAATAAATAAATAGTAGCCTCTAATCTAATCTAATCTAATCTTAGGTTTGATGACGTAACCTTTGTGAGGACTAAGGAATCCGCTAGCAAACAGAACCCTATGCAGTCCACCACAGGTCTGGTCGAAGCGATACTACTCGAGGTCAAAGACCGTGACCGAATCGGTGGATCTTTCCTCAAAAACAACGCTGCTATTTGCTGCACTCCTGACCTTGCAGACGCTGGCTCTTGCACTCTCGGTGAAGTCATCATCAAGAGAGATTCTAATGATGATGATAAGTGGCCGAGACAGATCAAGACTTTCTTTAAAGGGAACAAAACACAAGTCACCATGTCTCCAGAGACCGTGGTGATAAACAAGACAGGGATGTACTATCTTTACTTCGTGATATGTGACCCGGGTTTGGACGGTACTTTGATCAGAGGAAGAACGGTTTGGAAGAACCCTAACGGTTATTTACCGGGAAAGGTTGCTCCTTTGATGAAGTTTTTCGGGTTCATGTCATTGTCTTATCTCTTGCTAGGTCTCGTTTGGTTTCTGAGGTTTGTTAAGTTCTGGAAAGATATCATTCACCTGCACTATCATATCACTTTGGTTATTGCGCTTGGGATGTGTGAGATGGCTGTTAGGTACTTCGAGTACGCTAATTTCGATTCTACCGGGATGAGACCGATGGACGTTACTCTGTGGGCGGTTACTTTTTCCTCCATTAAGAAGACGCTTTCGAGGCTTCTTCTTTTGGTTGTTTCTATGGGTTTTGGGGTGGTGAAGCCTACTCTCGGTGGGATAACGTCTAAGGTGGTTCTTCTTGGAGTTGTGTATTTCGTTGCGACGGAGGGTCTTGAGTTGGTTGAGCATTTGGGAAACATTAATGACTTTTCTGGTAAGACAGTGATGTATTTGGTGATTCCAGTGGCGATACTGGATGCTTGTTTTATTCTGTGGATTTTCTCATCGTTGGCAAGAACCCTTGAGAAGCTTCAGGTAAGAGAGAGAGACTCAGTTCCTGCTCTCTTCTTTTACCGCTTTTTTCTAGCTTCTTATCCGTCTTAGTTTCCAACTGCAGATTAAGAGAAACATGGCTAAGCTTGAGCTATATAGGAATTTCACCAACGCACTAGCTATCTCTGTTCTGTTCTCTATTGCTTGGATTGGTTTTGAGGTAACTGACTCTTAAGTATTACTTGAAACACTCCAAGTAGTCAAAGGAACATTCTTATTTGTCTCTTTATCAGCTTTACTTCAACGCAAGTGACCCTTTAAGCGAATTCTGGCGAATAGCGTGGATCATTCCAGCGTTTTGGAATCTACTATCTTATGGCTTATTAGCAGTCATATGCATCCTTTGGGCTCCATCCAACAACCCCACCAGGTTCTACCATTTTTTTTCTCAATTGTTTTTTTTTTGACTTTAATGGTCCAAATGTCAACTTCCAAAGCTATGAAGGTATTCACCGAGAGAGATGTATATATTTGCACCTTGCAGGTATTCATACTTAGCAGAAACAGGGGACGAGTTTGAAGAGGAAGGTATATCGTTGACGAGTGGTGGAGTTAAGATTACAGGCGATGTTGAAAGGAATGAACTTCTATACGGGCTTGCAGACGAGGTTGAGGAGGACAAACGCGAGTAAACTTCAGGTAGTAGCCTATATCTAATGAGAGTCTATACCCCAGGTTACTGAGTCTTTGCATCCTAGTTTGTAACCTTTATGTAAATCTTTAAACCTTTGTGCCTGAGTAAGATGTTTTTATGACCCTTAAAGACTCTTATTTACTCAGATCAAAGTTCTTGTAGTCTTACTTGTTTACTTTCTATAAGGACAAAAGTTCCACCGAAGATCTCCTGCTATATATATACAGACTGTTTTTTTTGTTTTTACAAAGTTTCACGGTTTCACGCACTGGTATTGTAATCAAGGGAAGTTTCCTTTGCTGGATTCAGTTTCACAGCTTCAAGCACTGGTATTGTAATCAAGGGAAGTTTCCTTTGCTGGATTCAGTTTCATTTTATGAAGAACGCAACCGATGAATTGTTTACATAATCTTCATAAAATCCAGACTATTCCTAACAATGCTAACTGATGTGATTTTTTTTTTTAAATACTATTTTCAAAAATCATGAATTTATATAATCCTAACAATACTAAATTTTTGTATCATTCGTTTAAATTATTTAAATCATAGATATTTATTATTTTACTTTGACTGAATATTTTTCAGATTTAAATTAAATCACATGATACATTTCCGAAGGTATATTTCAAATTTTTAGTATGGAACATTATATATGAAACTTGGGTGAGGGTCGATATATTAAATAATGTATATACTAGATTTTGACCCGCGCTTTTACGATGAAAAATTTCACTAATAATTTAATAAATATTTTGGTTATTTTTAAAGAGT